>NW_028188485.1:0-198000 GCF_964204655.1 Triturus cristatus
CAAAATGGATGCTGCCACCACAGACACAAGTCTGCCCTCCTGCTGCTGGGAGTCCTTCCAGCTTGGGAGGTGTGGACAAAGGGTTTCCTGCCAGGGGAGGTGCATGCACCACCCCAGACAGGATTTTGTGTATTGGTCAGTGTAGGAAGGTGGATATCTGACTATGGTTACCCCCAAATTTTTGCCTAGTGTCTAGCTGGTTTTTCGACTTAGTTGGCCTGAGATCCTGCCATTCAGGATCTCAGCCTGCTGTTCTCTCTACTAAATTAAAACTATGCACCCTAGGTGCATAACCAATTGGAAGTGGATCACCCTGTCAGCCCCTGTACCAGTGTACACTAGGTACCCAGGGCATTGGTGTACCCAAGGCCTGCCAAGGGCTGCAGCATGTATTATGCCACCCCAGGCTTGGCCTAACAATCTGACACAACTGGCTGATCACTCAGCTGGGGTAAGTTGGTGTAATCACCTCTTACTTAGGTGTAGTATACCTATACCTAACCTTAAATGGGACACCTGGTAACCTATAAGTCACTCCTATGGCAGGCCTTAACAATCCTGAAGGCAGAGTGCTTGGTTCCATGTGAGATGGTGCTCTGGCATGAGCTGAGCCTGTCTGCAGTGGTCGGAACAACTTCCTTCTACTGTTTCCAGATATCGTCATACCATATACTCTTAAGTGCATTATGAACCTCGCGGTTAAATGCTATCTTTGGTTTGGCTTTATCAAAACATGTCGAGTAAGGTGTCATACGAATTGGAATACTAACCCCTCGCCAATTCTGGCGACGGGGTTAGCATTCCACCCTTCTAGAGGGACACGACATGTACAGTGCCTGAAACCCGGGTAAAATCAGACATAGCCTCAGCTCCACAAAATGGATGCTGCCACCACAGACACAAGTCTGCCCTCCTGCTGCTGGGAGTCCTTCCAGCTTGGGAGGTGTGGACAAAGGGTTTCCTGCCAGGGGAGGTGCGTGCACCACCCCAGACAGGATTTTGTGTATTGGTCAGGTAGGGCTTGAAAGAAACCAGACATGCCTGTGGCTCACAAGGAGCCTCGGGGCATATGCCAGTTCAAACCGGTCCTGGGGCACACCAGTCCCGGGCCTGGGGCGAGCTGGACAAAGGATTGGGGGTGTAACCACCCCCCTTCCTGGTCCCACCCATAGGGAGGGACCTAGCAGGTAGTCCGGCCCCTAGAATCCGAATAAAGGTAGGAGCTGTGTCCTAAGACTTCAGACATCCTGGAATCAACTTGAAACTAAGAAGAAGACGGGAACTTCGACATTCTGCTGCACAGAAGACTGAAGAAAATCTCCCCTGTGGTCAGGGAGTGACCACCTTGCTAACGCAAGCACCATCCAGCGAATCAACGTCTGCTTTGCCGCCGCCTCCCGCCGGAGCCCGAGCCCAGAGACTGACAAGACCTGGACCTCCAGACCTCTCACCGCCCGATCCACAGTCCCTGCAAAGAGGAGACCCGTGGAGGCACCGAGACACGTGGAGCCAGCCATCTTGGAACGACTACGACAAGCTGACAAGTGCAACAACCGAGGCTCCCTCCAAGTTGTGCTTTGGGTCCTGAGAAGCCCAACCCTCGAGCAGCATCTGCACCAAAGGTGAGCCCTCCAGCATCTCCACGATCTGCGTGGGGCCCTTCTGCATTTTGCCACTCGACGCGCCTAACCGGTTGCTGGCCCGCTGGCTAGTGGCCATCTTGGCGACGAAATCTACGACAAACACCGCTGGTCTGGTTGCTCCAGACTGGCCCTTGCTCCCCTCCAAAGGAGCAGTTCCTCTGACCTTGCTGGTCAGAACCATCAGCTTAAACTCCTTGCCTACAACAACTGCTTTTGCCAAGGCTTGTTTGCTTCGATCAAGTCGCCGACACCGCCGACAGCGAGAGCCTGCGTGGGACAGCTCGTGACTCGACTCCTGGACGTCGTCGACCTTCAGGGACCACGTGGCTGCAGAGTCAAGCTACACCTTCCTTCCTGTTTGCACCCGACATTGCCTGGTACCCACCTGGTGCCACGCTGGTCACTGGCTAGTGACTGTGAACACTGTCCCCTCTGCTTACAGGTCTTCAACATCTCCGATCCACTCTTGGATCCACTGCATCTCTTCCCGACCGACCGCCTGCAGCACTTTTGTCTACAGGCCCCACGGAACAGATAGAAGAAACCCGACGCACTTCGAGGCCTATGCACCCGCTTCCTGTGGGTGAGGTAAAGCTGGCACACCTGTGCCCAAGTGTAGTATTACATCTCTAGTGCCTGTGTTCCAAATCTTAAGTTCCTAGGTCATCCGGAAGATTCCTTTTGCAGTAACTTTGTACTTTTTACGCACCCATTGAAACCTATGGGAGCACGCGTGTGACTATTTGCTCTGCACACGCCACCCGTGGACCTCCTGGTCACTAACTGACGTTAGCTCCTTGTAGGCCCAGCGATTCTAGAGGCCCTAGGCCTTTTCCCTTTTCTGTTCGTGGTACTTATACCACTATTTTAGTATATGGTTCGAGTGGCCACCAGGGCCTATCCATATAAAGTGCAACTTCTGTGTATTCTGTGATAATCTTGTTTGACGATTTGTGCTCCTGTGCTCATAAAGAGACTAGGGGTTACTTTGAGAAATAAATACACATATATTTTGAATATATATCTGTGTGGTGTCCTTTCATTGGTATAAAAGGGGGTTACTATTGGTAAAACAGCCTGCTTAACACGCATCACGAGTTTAGCCTCAAAGACTGCTTAGCCTACGCTACCACTAGGGCAGCTAGTCCGAAAAGGTTGACTTACAACCACACCATAAGGGTTGCTTGGCATGGTACAAGGTGATCACTTTAACGAGTGAGCATCATATACCAGGCCAACTTCTCACATTGGTGAGCAGCGGTTGGATTTGAGCTTGCTGTGTTTTACCATTGTAATCTCTTGGTTACCAATTGAAAGATCACATAGGTACCTGTAGGTACATATAAAACAAGATTAGATATACATAAGTTCTACTGAACTTAGTTGTTGTAGAGCAAAGGGAGTAGCACACCCTGACTACAACTACTAGATAGGTTTAGTAGGTAAACCCAAGTGTAGGTAGATTGCAACACATCCACCCACACTTAAGAGCAATGGCCGGGGCAGAGGGGTCCACTGTACCCATCTCTGTTGAGAGTGACCCCCAGAGGGCACCATCCAGCTTTGCTACCCTTAATCAGAATGAGCTCAGGCATTTGGCAACTCTTAGAGGCCTTAAACAGCCCAAGAACCCAAACTCTGCTGAGCTCAGAGAGCTCTTACAGAATGATGAGAATCAGAGAGCACTCAAGAAAGCTTCCCAGTTAGCCCCCTTAGGGACAGGAACAGGAGGCCCCCCTTCTGAAGATACTACAGAGGTACCCAGTTCCAATAGCCATCCCTTAGATGAGAACCATACTACAGGGGAGGAAAGTGGTGAGGATACAGAAAGTAGTGATGATGAAGGGAGAACTAGCCCAGTGCCAAGTATTATACTTGGCCCAGCTAAACTAAGGCTATTGGGGACTGACAATGGGTTCCCCCCATTGGATCTCCCCAGTGGACTTAACACAGGGCTTGGGAGGCAAAGGAATCGCTCAGGTGACTCCAATGCTTCTCATGGCTCTAGGGGCTCTCAAGGTCACTCCAGGAAAAGGATGACCACCCCTCAGAGGAGGGAACATGAGGCCAGAATGCAGGAAGCCCAGCTGAGGATCAGGAAGCAGGAGCTAGAGGTAGCCCTGATGGAAGAAAAACTGAGGAAGGCTAGGCAACCTAGAGAGAGTGGGTCTATACCCACTGGTGGCAGCATTGTCCCTAAGGACAAAGATAGGGTCTTTGATAATAGGAACCTGTCTAAGGTTGTGCCCCCCTACAAAAGTGGGGATGACATCCACAAATGGATAACTGCTCTTGAGAGAGCCTGCAAAGTACAGCAGGTTCCTGAAGACCAGTGGGCAGCAATCCTCTGGCTCTCCTTTGAAGGAAGAGGCAGAGACAGACTCCTCACTGTTAGAGAAGAGGATGTCAGAAACTACAGAGTCCTGAAGAGTGTTCTGGTTGATGGGTTAGGCTTAACCACTGAACAGTACAGGTTAATGTTCAGAGACACCCAAAAGACACAGACTCAGGACTGGTCTGAATATGTTGAATGTGCCACTAAGGCTTTGGAGGGTTGGTTGCTGGGAAGTAAGGTATCTGATTATACAGGATTGTACAATTTGATGATGAGAGAACAGATTTTAAGTAACTGTCAAAACCAGCTGCTCCATCAACACCTGGTAGACTCAGATTTGACCTCTCCCCAAGAATTGGGAAAGAGGGCAGATAAATGGATCAGGACCAGGATCAGGCCTAAGAATCAGGGTGGTGACCAAAAGAAAGATACCACCAAACCTCAAGAGAAGGGAGGGGATAAGGCAAAAGAGAAATCTTCCTCAGGGCCCCAAAACTCCACACAGGGTGGTGGGTCCCAAGCTCCCTCCTCTACCACAGGTAAAAAGCCTTACTGCCATGAGTGTAAAACTCCTGGGCATTGGAAAACTGACAGCAGTTGCCCAAGGGCTACAAACAAAACTGTTCCTCCAATTACTCCTGTCACACCACCTATTACTGTCAGCAGTAATCCCCCAGGTGGTGGGAGTGCCCCCAAAAATTTGGGTGGGTTTACTTGGGGAACACAGGGGGACCCTGGCTTAGCCAATTCCCCTGCAGCAGATACTCTTGTCTGTGATGGTGGCATGGGGTTTGCCAACTTCACTGCCTGTCCCAACACTTTGGGTAGGTACAGACAGGAGCCCTACATCAATGGTACAAAAGCTGAGGCCTACAGAGACACTGGAGCTAGCATCACAATGGTGGCCCATTGGCTAGTTCCCTCTGAGCAGCTTTTGCCTGGTTTCTCCTACCAGGTGACCAACATTGATGGCAAACAGAACAGTCATCCCATGGCAGAGGTATGTCTCAGCTGGGGAGGTGTCACTGGCCCTAAAAGGGTGGCAGTGTCCCCAACCTTGCCTGTAGACTGCTTACTGGGGAATGACTTAGAACTCTCAGCTTGGGCTGGAGTTGAACAAGACACCCATTCTAAAATGGTAGGCCTTTCACAAAAGGGTAGTGGGGTTGTGCCATTCACAACCCCTGTCCAAATAGATTTCCTCCCTGGAAAGGTTGGAAGGGCAGTGGTAGCCACAGCCCAGGCACAGACAGACTTCCCTGTAGAGACTGGCAGAGCTGTGACAGTCACAGCTCAAACACAAACTGAGTGCCTCCCTGAAAAGGTTGGCAAGGCTGTAATGGTCTCAGCCTATACTCAGACTGACATAGGTGTAGTGAAGCCTGAAACTATGGATCACTCCACACAAACAGAGAGTAGTGGGGAGGAAGAAAAGTCTCCCTCTCCCCAGACATTAGGAAAACGTCAGCCTCCTCAGGGAGCTGACCTCACCCCTTGTGAAGGAACTGCCCCAGAGGTAGCCAGGCCTGGCCTGGCAGAGCCTCTGATGTCAGTGGCCCCTTCCAAGGTGGGACCCAGTCTGGTGCAGGTAGCCTGCCTCTCTCTACCCTGCCTCAGTCAGCCCAGGGCTGCAGAGGTCAGGGAGGCCAGTGGACCCCAAGAGGGCCCCTGTCCACAAGAACCCCCCCATCAAAAGAATGAGGATTGCCTGGCTAGTAGCCCTAGTCAGGTGATGGGTAAAAACATTCCTGAGGGATCTCCTTTACAGGTAGTTAGGGACCTCCCCCAGAGGGATTCTGTTGGGTACAGGCAAACATGGGACCTTAGGGCCCCAGACCTGACCTGTCCCTCCAGTAAGCCCACAAAAGGGACCCAGCCTCCAGCTTTAGGTAGCCAGAGGCTGACCCTGAGAGCACAGTGCAACTCAGTTAAGGAAAGAAAGGCATCCATGGTGGAGGATGATTGGAGGAAGCTGAGGCCTCACTTTGAGGACACTCACTTCAGTACTCCATCTCAACACCAGCCTTTTACTTTGCCAAGACACACCAAAGGTAGAGATTCCCTATGGTGGAGACCCTCTGATACCCTTAGGGTGAGGGATTGCTTAGTGGACCATGAGACAGGGGGTAACCATGCCAGTGCTGGTTCCTCCTTATATGGCCACTTGGGCAATATAGGCTTACCTGGTCAAGGTCAGTGTAGGAAGGTGGATATCTGACTATGGTTACCCCCAAATTTTTGCCTAGTGTCTAGCTGGTTTTTCGACTTAGTTGGCCTGAGATCCTGCCATTCAGGCTCTCAGGCTATCTGCTCTCTCTGTAAAATGGACTCCATGTACCCTAGGTACATACCCAATTGGTTGGATCACCCTGTCAGCCCCTGTACCAGTGTACACTAGGTACCCAGGGCATTGGTGTATCCAAGGCCTGCCAGGGGCTGAAGCATGTATTATGCCACCCCAGGCTTGGCCTAACAATCTGACACAACTGGCTGATCACTCAGCTGGGGTAAGTTGGTGTAATCACCTCTTACTTAGGTGTAGTATACCTATACCTAAACTTAAATGGGACACCTGGTAACCTATAAGTCACTCCTATGGCAGGCCTTAACAATCCTGAAGGCAGAGTGCTTGGTTCCATGTGAGATGGTGCTCTGGCATGAGCTGAGCCTGTCTGCAGTGGTCGGAACAACTTCCTTCTACTGTTTCCAGATATCGTCATACCATATACTCTTAAGTGCATTATGAACCTCGCGGTTAAATGCTATCTTTGGTTTGGCTTTATCAAAACATGTCGAGTAAGGTGTCATACGAATTGGAATACTAACCCCTCGCCAATTCTGGCGACGGGGTTAGCATTCCACCCTTCTAGAGGGACACGACATGTACAGTACCTGAAACCCGGGTAAAATCAGACATAGCCTCAGCTCCACAAAATGGATGCTGCCACCACAGACACAAGTCTGCCCTCCTGCTGCTGGGAGTCCTTCCAGCTTGGGAGGTGTGGACAAAGGGTTTCCTGCCAGGGGAGGTGCATGCACCACCCCAGACAGGATTTTGTGTATTGGTCAGGTAGGGCTTGAAAGAAACCAGACATGCCTGTGGCTCACAAGGAGCCTCGGTGCATATGCCAGTTCAAACCGGTCCTGGGGCACACCAGTCCCGGGCCTGGGGCGAGCTGGACAAAGGATTGGGGGTGTAACCACCCCCCTTCCTGGTCCCACCCATAGGGAGGGACCTAGCAGGTAGTCCGGCCCCTAGAATCCGAATAAAGGTAGGAGCTGTGTCCTAAGACTTCAGACATCCTGGAATCAACTTGAAACTAAGAAGAAGACGGGAACTTCGACATTCTGCTGCACAGAAGACTGAAGAAAATCTCCCCTGTGGTCAGGGAGTGACCACCTTGCTAACGCAAGCACCATCCAGCGAATCACCGTCTGCTTTGCCGCCGCCTCCCGCCGGAGCCCGAGCCCAGAGACTGACAAGACCTGGACCTCCAGACCTCTCACCGCCCGATCCACAGTCCCTGAAAAGAGGAGACCCGTGGAGGCACCGAGACACGTGGAGCCAGCCATCTTGAAACGACTACGACAAGCTGACCAGTGCAACAACCGAGGCTCCCTCCAAGTTGTGCTTTGGGTCCTGAGAAGCCCAACCCTCGAGCAGCATCTGCACCAAAGGTGAGCCCTCCAGCATCTCCACGATCTGCGTGGGGCCCTTCTGCATTTTGCCACTCGACGCGCCTAACCGGTTGCTGGCCCGCTGGCTAGTGGCCATCTTGGCGACGAAATCTACGACAAACACCGCTGGTCTGGTTGCTCCCGACTGGCCCTTGCTCCCCTCCAAAGGAGCAATCCCTCTGACCTTGCTGGTCAGAACCAACAGCTGATTTCCGAATCCTCCTACAATTGCTTTTGCCAAGGCTTGTTTGCTTCGATCAAGTCGCCGACACCGCCGACAGCGAGAGCCTGCGTGGGACAGCTCGTGAGCCGACTCCTGGACGTCGTCGACCTCCAGGGACCACGTGGCTGCGGAGACAAGCTACCCCTCATCACCTGTTTGCACCCGACATCGCCTGGTACCCACCTGGTGCCACGCTGGTCACTGGCTAGTGACTGTGAACACTGTCCCCTCTGCTTACAGGTCTTCAACATCTCCGATCCACTCTTGGATCCACTGCATCTCTTCCCGACCGACCGCCTGCAGCATCTTTGTCCCAGGCTCAACGGAACAGATAGAAGAAACCCGACGCACTTTGAGGCCTATGCACCCGCTTCCTGTGGGTGAGGTAAAGCTGGTACTCCGGTGCCCATGTGTAGTAATACATCTCTAGTGCCTGTGTTCCAAATCTTAAGTTCCTAGGTCATCCGGAAGATTCCTTTTGCAGTAACTTTGTACTTTTTACGCACCCATTGAAACCTATGGGAGCACGCGTGTGACTATTTGCTCTGCACACGCCACCCGTGGACCTCCTGGTCACTAACTGACGTTAGCTCCTTGTAGGCCCAGCGATTCTAGAGGCCCTAGGCCTTTTCCCTTTTCTGTTCGTGGTACTTATACCACTATTTTAGTATATGGTTTGAGTGGCCACCAGGGCCTATCCATATAAAGTGCAACTTCTGTGTATTCTGTGATAATCTTGTTTGACGATTTGTGCTCCTGTGCTCATAAAGAGACTAGGGGTTACTTTGAGAAATAAATACATATATATTTTGAATATATATCTGTGTGGTGTCCTTTCATTGGTATAAAAGGGGGTTACTATTGGTAAAACAGCTTGCTTAACACGCTTCACGAGTTTAGCCTCAAAGACTGCTTAGCCTACGCTACCACTAGGGCAGCTAGTCCAAAAAGGTTGACTTACAACCACACCATAAGGGTTGCTTGGCATGGTACAAGGTGGTCACTAGAACTAGTGAACAGCATATACCAGGCCAACTTCTCACATTGGTGAGCAGCGGTTGGATTTGAGCTTGCTGTGTTTTACCATTGTAATCTCTTGGTTACCAATTGAAAGATCACATAGGTACCTGTAGGTACATATAAAACAAGATTAGATATACATAAGTTCTACTGAACTTAGTTGTTGTAGAGCAAAGGGAGTAGCACACCCTGACTACAACTACTAGATAGGTTTAGTAGGTAAACACAAGTGTAGGTAGATTGCAACACATCCACCCACACTTAAGAGCAATGGCCGGGGCAGAGGGGTCCACTGTACCCATCTCTGTTGAGAGTGACCCCCAGAGGGCACCATCCAGCTTTGCTACCCTTAATCAGAATGAGCTCAGGCATTTGGCAACTCTTAGAGGCCTTAAACAGCCCAAGAACCCAAACTCTGCTGAGCTCAGAGAACTCTTACAGAATGATGAGAATCAGAGAGAACTCAGGAAAGCTTCCCAGTTAGCCCCCTTAGGGTCAGGAAAAGGAGGCCCCCCTTCTGAAGATGCCACAGAGGTACCCCCTTCCAATAGTCACCCCTTAGATGGGATGCCTACCACAGAGGAAGAAAGTGATGGGGATACAGATGTGAGTGGGGATGAAGGGAGAACTAGCCCAGTGCCAAGTGTTATACTTGGCCCAGCTAAACTAAGGCTGTTGGGGACTGACAGTGGGTTCACCCCATTGGATCTCCCCAGTGGACTTAACACAGGGCTTGGAAGGCAAAGGAATCGCTCAGGTGACTCCAATGCTTCCCATGGCTCTAGAGGCTCTCAAGGTCACTCCAGAAGGAGACTGACCACCCCTCAGAGGAGGGAACATGAGGCCAGAATGCAGAAAGCCCAGCTGAGGATCAGGAAGCAGGAGCTAGAAGTAGCCCTGATGGAAGAAAAACTGAACAAGGCTAGGCAGCCTAGAGAGAGTGGGTCTATACCCACTGGTGGCAGCAATGTCCCTAGGGACAAAGATAGGGTCTTTGACAATAGGAACCTGTCCAAGATTGTGCCCCCCTACAAAAGTGGGGATGACATCCACAAATGGATGACTGCTCTTGAGAGAGCCTGCAAAGTGCAGCAGGTTCCTGAAGACCAGTGGGCAGCAATCTTATGGCTCTCCTTTGAGGGGAGAGGCAGAGATAGACTCCTCACTGTTAGAGAAGAGGATGTCAGAAATTACAGAGTCCTGAAGAGTGTCCTAGTTGATGGGTTAGGCTTAACCACTGAACAGTACAGGTTAATGTTCAGAGACACCCAGAAGACACAGACTCAGGACTGGTCTGAATATGTGGAATGTGCCACTAAGGCTTTGGAGGGTTGGTTGCTGGGAAGTAAGGTGTCTGATTATACAGGATTGTACAATTTGATGATGAGAGAGCAGATTTTAAGTAATTGTCAAAACCAGCTTCTCCATCAACACCTGGTAGACTCAGATTTGACCTCTCCCCAAGAATTGGGAAAGAGGGCATGTGAGAAGTTGGCCTGGTATATGATGCTCACTAGTTAAAGTGATCACCTTGTACCATGCCAAGCAACCCTTATGGTGTGGTTGTAAGTCAACCTTTTCGGACTAGCTGCCCTAGTGGTAGCGTAGGCTAAGCAGTCTTTGAGGCTAAACTCGTGAAGCGTGTTAAGCCAGCTGTTTTACCAAATGCAACCCCCTTTTATACCAATGAAAGGACACCACACAGATATATATTCAAAATATATATGTATTTATTTCTCAAAGTAACCCCTAGTCTCTTTATGAGCACAGGAGCACAAATCGTCAAACAAGATTATCACAGAATACACAGAAGTTGCACTTTATATGGATAGGCCCTGGTGGCCACTCGAACCATATACTAAAATAGTGGTATAAGTACCACGAACAGAAAAGGGAAAAGGCCTAGGGCCTCTAGAATCGCTGGGCCTACAAGGAGCTAACGTCAGTTAGTGACCAGGAGGTCCACGGGTGGCGTGTGCAGAGCAAATAGTCACACGCGTGCTCCCATAGGTTTCAATGGGTGCGTAAAAAGTACAAAGTTACTGCAAAAGGAATCTTCCGGATGACTTAGGAACTTAAGATTTGGAACACAGGCACTAGAGATGTAATACTACACTTGGGCACAGGTGTGCCAGCTTTACCTCACCCACAGGAAGCGGGTGCATAGGCCTCGAAGTGCGTCGGGTTTCTTCTATCTGTTCCGTGGGGCCTGTAGACAAAAGTGCTGCAGGCGGTCGGTCGGGAAGAGATGCAGTGGATCCAAGAGTGGATCGGAGATGTTGAAGACCTGTAAGCAGAGGGGACAGTGTTCACAGTCACTAGCCAGTGACCAGCGTGGCACCAGGTGGGTACCAGGCGATGTCGGGTGCAAACAGGTGATGAGGGGTAGCTTGTCTCCGCAGCCACGTGGTCCCTGAAGGTCGACGACGTCCAGGAGTCGGCTCACGAGCTGTCCCACGCAGGCTCTCGCTGTCGGCGGTGTCGGCGACTTGATCGAAGCAAACAAGCCTTGGCAAAAGCAATTGCAGGAGGATTCGGAAATCAGCTGTTGGTTCTGACCAGCAAGGTCAGAGGGATTGCTCCTTTGGAGGGGAGCAAGGGCCAGTCTGGAGCAACCAGACCAGCGGTGTTTGTCGTAGATTTCGTCGCCAAGATGGCCACTAGCCAGCGGGCCAGCAACCGGTTAGGCGCGTCGAGTGGCAAAATGCAGAAGGGCCCCACGCAGATCGTGGAGATGCTGGAGGGCTCACCTTTGGTGCAGATGCTGCTCGAGGGTTGGGCTTCTCAGGACCCAAAGCACAACTTGGAGGGAGCCTCGGTTGTTGCACTGGTCAGCTTGTCGTAGTCGTTCCAAGATGGCTGGCTCCACGTGTCTCGGTGCCTCCACGGGTCTCCTCTTTGCAGGGACTGTGGATCGGGCGGTGAGAGGTCTGGAGGTCCAGGTCTTGTCAGTCCCTGGGCTCGGGCTCCGGCGGGAGGCGGCGGCAAAGCAGATGTTGATTCGCTGGATGGTGCTTGCGTTAGCAAGGTGGTCACTCCCTGACCACAGGGGAGATTTTCTTCAGTCTTCTGTGCAGCAGAATGTCGAAGTTCCCGTCTTCTTCTTAGTTTCAAGTTGATTCCAGGATGTCTGAAGTCTTAGGACACAGCTCCTACCTTTATTCGGATTCTAGGGGCCGGACTACCTGCTAGGTCCCTCCCTATGGGTGGGACCAGGAAGGGGGGTGGTTACACCCCCAATCCTTTGTCCAGCTCGCCCCAGGCCCGGGACTGGTGTGCCCCAGGACCGGTTTGAACTGGCATATGCACCGAGGCTCCTTGTGAGCCACAGGCATGTCTGGTTTCTTTCAAGCCCTACCTGACCAATACACAAAATCCTGTCTGGGGTGGTGCACGCACCTCCCCTGGCAGGAAACCCTTTGTCCACACCTCCCAAGCTGGAAGGACTCCCAGCAGCAGGAGGGCAGACTTGTGTCTGTGGTGGCAGCATCCATTTTGTGGAGCTGAGGCTATGTCTGATTTTACCCGGGTTTCAGGTACTGTACATGTCGTGTCCCTCTAGAAGGGTGGAATGCTAACCCCGTCGCCAGAATTGGCGAGGGGTTAGTATTCCAATTCGTATGACACCTTACTCGACATGTTTTGATAAAGCCAAACCAAAGATAGCATTTAACCGCGAGGTTCATAATGCACTTAAGAGTATATGGTATGACGATATCTGGAAACAGTAGAAGGAAGTTGTTCCGACCACTGCAGACAGGCTCAGCTCATGCCAGAGCACCATCTCACATGGAACCAAGCACTCTGCCTTCAGGATTGTTAAGGCCTGCCATAGGAGTGACTTATAGGTTACCAGGTGTCCCATTTAAGTTTAGGTATAGGTATACTACACCTAAGTAAGAGGTGATTACACCAACTTACCCCAGCTGAGTGATCAGCCAGTTGTGTCAGATTGTTAGGCCAAGCCTGGGGTGGCATAATACATGCTTCAGCCCCTGGCAGGCCTTGGATACACCAATGCCCTGGGTACCTAGTGTACACTGGTACAGGGGCTGACAGGGTGATCCAACCAATTGGGTATGTACCTAGGGTACATGGAGTCCATTTTACAGAGAGAGCAGATAGCCTGAGAGCCTGAATGGCAGGATCTCAGGCCAACTAAGTCGAAAAACCAGCTAGACACTAGGCAAAAATTTGGGGGTAACCATAGTCAGATATCCACCTTCCTACACAACCCCCCCCCAAACGAAGGGAGATAAGGCTGACCTTGACCAGGTAAGCCTATATTGCCCAAGTGGCCATATAAGGAGGAACCAGCACTGGCATGGTTACCCCCTGTCTCATGGTCCACTAAGCAATCCCTCACCCTAAGGGTATCAGAGGGTCTCCACCATAGGGAATCTCTACCTGTGGTGTGTCTTGGCAAAGTAAAAGGCTGGTGTTGAGATGGAGTACTGAAGTGAGTGTCCTCAAAGTGAGGCCTCAGCTTCCTCCAATCATCCTCCACCATGGATGCCTTTCTTCCTTTAACTGAGTTGCACTGTGCTCTCAGGGTCAGCCTCTGGCTACCTAAAGCTGGAGGCTGGGTCCCTTTTGTGGGCTTACTGGAGGGACAGGTCAGGTTTGGGGCCCTAAGGTCCCATGTTTGCCTGTGCCCAACAGAATCCCCCTGGGGGAGGTCCCTAACTACCTGTAAAGGAGATCCCTCAGGAATGTTTTTACCCATCACCTGACTAGGGCTACTAGCCAGGCAATCCTCATTCTTTTGATGGGGGGGTTCTTGTGGACAGGGGCCCTCTGGGGGTCCACTGGCCTCCCTGACCTCTGCAGCCCTGGGCTGACTGAGGCAGGGTAGAGAGAGGCAGGCTACCTGCACCAGACTGGATCCCACCTTGGAAGGGGCCACTGACATCAGAGGCTCTGCCAGGCCAGGCCTGGCTACCTCTGGGGCAGTTCCTTCACAAGGGGTGAGGTCAGATCCCTGAGGAGGCTGACCTTTTCCTAATGTCTGGGGAGAGGGAGACTTTTCTTCCTCCCCACTACTCTCAGTTTGTGTGGAGTGATCCATTGTTTCAGGCTTCACTACACCTATGTCAGTCTGAGTATAGGCTGAGACCATTACAGCCTTGCCAACCTTTTCAGGGGGGCACTCAGTTTGTGTTTGAGCTGTGACTGTCACAGCTCTGCCAGTCCCTACAGGGAAGTCTGTCTGTGCCTGGGCTGTGGCTACCACTGCCCTTCCAACCTTTTCAGGGAGGAAATCTATTTGGACAGGGGTTGTGAATGGCACAACCCCCCTACCCTTTTGTGAAAGGCCTACCATTTTAAAATGGGTGTCTTGTTCAACTCCAGCCCAAGCTGAGAGTTCTAAGTCATTCCCCAGTAAGCAGTCTACAGGCAAGGTTGGGGACACTGCTACCCTTTTAGGGCCAGTGACCCCTCCCCAGCTGAGACATACCTCTGCCATGGGATGACTGTTCTGTTTGCCATCAATGTTAGTCACCTGGTAGGAGAAACCGGGCAAAAGCTGCTCAGAGGGAACTAGCCAATGGGCCACCATTGTGATGCTAGCCCCAGTGTCTCTGTAGGCCTCAGCTTTTGTACCATTGATGTAGGGCTCCTGTCTGTACCTACCCAAAGTGTTGGGACAGGCAGTGAAGTTGGCAAATCCCATGCCACCATCACAGACAAGAGTGGTTGCTGTAGGGGAATTGGCTAAGCCAGGGTCCCCCTGTGTTCCCCAAGTAAACCCACCCAGATTTCTGGGGGCACTCCCACCACCTGGGGGATTACTGCTGACAGTAATAGGTGGTGTGACAGGAGTAATTGGAGGAACAGTTTTGTTTTTAGCCCTTGGGCAACCGCTGTCAGTTTTCCAATGCCCAGGAGTTTTACACTCATGGCAGTAGGGCTTTTTAGCTGTGGTAGAGGAGGGAGCTTGGGACCCACCACCCTGTGTGGAGTTTTGGGGCCCTGAGGAAGGTTTCTCTTTTTCTTTATCCCCACCCTTCTCTTGAGGCTTGGTGGTATCTTTCTTTTGGTCACCACCCTGGTTTTTAGGCCTGATCCTGGTCCTGACCCATTTATCTGCCCTCTTTCCCAATTCTTGGGGAGAGGTCAAATCTGAGTCTACCAGGTGTTGATGGAGAAGCTGGTTTTGACAATTACTTAAAATCTGCTCTCTCATCATCAAATTGTACAATCCTGTATAATCAGACACCTTACTTCCCAGCAACCAACCCTCCAAAGCCTTAGTGGCACATTCCACATATTCAGACCAGTCCTGAGTCTGTGTCTTCTGGGTGTCTCTGAACATTAACCTGTACTGTTCAGTGGTTAAGCCTAACCCATCAACTAGGACACTCTTCAGGACTCTGTAATTTCTGACATCCTCTTCTCTAACAGTGAGGAGTCTATCTCTGCCTCTCCCCTCAAAGGAGAGCCATAAGATTGCTGCCCACTGGTCTTCAGGAACCTGCTGCACTTTGCAGGCTCTCTCAAGAGCAGTCATCCATTTGTGGATGTCATCCCCACTTTTGTAGGGGGGCACAATCTTGGACAGGTTCCTATTGTCAAAGACCCTATCTTTGTCCCTAGGGACATTGCTGCCACCAGTGGGTATAGACCCACTCTCTCTATGCTGCCTAGCCTTGCTCAGTTTTTCTTCCATCAGGGCTACTTCTAGCTCCTGCTTCCTGATCCTCAGCTGGGCTTCCTGCATTCTGGCCTCATGTTCCCTCCTCTGAGGGGTGGTCATCCTTCTCCTGGAGTGACCTTGAGAGCCTCTAGAGCCATGGGAAGCATTGGAGTCACCTGAGCGATTCCTTTGCCTTCCCAGCCCTGTGTTAAGTCCACCGGGGAGATCCAGTGGGTTGAACCCACTGTCAGTCCCCAATAGCCTTGGTTTAGCTGGGCCAAGTATAACACTTGGCACTGGGCTAGTTCTCCCTTCATCCTCACTACTGTCAGTATCCTTTTCACTCTCATCCTCTGTGGTAGGCATCCCATCTAAGGGGTGACTATTGGGAAGGGGTACTTCAGTGGCATCTTTAGAAGGGGGGCCTCCTGTTCCTGTCCCTAAGGGGGCTAACTGGGAAGCTTTCCTGAGTGCTCTCTGATTCTCATCATTCTGTAAGAGCTCTCTGAGCTCAGCAGAGTTTGGGTTCTTGGGCTGTTTAAGGCCTCTAAGAGTTGCCAAATGCCTGAGCTCATTCTGATTAAGGGTAGCAAAGCTGGTTGGTGCCCTCTGGGGGTCACTCTCGACAGAGATGGGTACAGTGGACCCCTCTGCCCCGGCCATTGCTCTTAAGTGTGGGTGGATGTGTTGCAATCTACCTACACTTGGGTTTACCTACTAAACCTATCTAGTAGTTGTAGTCAGGGTGTGCTACTCCCTTTGCTCTACAACAACTAAGTTCAGTAGAACTTATGTATATCTAATCTTGTTTTATATGTACCTACAGGTACCTATGTGATCTTTCAATTGGTAACCAAGAGATTACAATGGTAAAACACAGCAAGCTCAAATCCAACCGCTGCTCACCAATGTGAGAAGTTGGCCTGGTATATGATGCTCACTAGTTAAAGTGATCACCTTGTACCATGCCAAGCAACCCTTATGGTGTGGTTGTAAGTCAACCTTTTCGGACTAGCTGCCCTAGTGGTAGCGTAGGCTAAGCAGTCTTTGAGGCTAAACTCGTGAAGCGTGTTAAGCCAGCTGTTTTACCAAATGCAACCCCCTTTTATACCAATGAAAGGACACCACACAGATATATATTCAAAATATATATGTATTTATTTCTCAAAGTAACCCCTAGTCTCTTTATGAGCACAGGAGCACAAATCGTCAAACAAGATTATCACAGAATACACAGAAGTTGCACTTTATATGGATAGGCCCTGGTGGCCACTCGAACCATATACTAAAATAGTGGTATAAGTACCACGAACAGAAAAGGGAAAAGGCCTAGGGCCTCTAGAATCGCTGGGCCTACAAGGAGCTAACGTCAGTTAGTGACCAGGAGGTCCACGGGTGGCGTGTGCAGAGCAAATAGTCACACGCGTGCTCCCATAGGTTTCAATGGGTGCGTAAAAAGTACAAAGTTACTGCAAAAGGAATCTTCCGGATGACTTAGGAACTTAAGATTTGGAACACAGGCACTAGAGATGTAATACTACACTTGGGCACAGGTGTGCCAGCTTTACCTCACCCACAGGAAGCGGGTGCATAGGCCTCGAAGTGCGTCGGGTTTCTTCTATCTGTTCCGTGGGGCCTGTAGACAAAAGTGCTGCAGGCGGTCGGTCGGGAAGAGATGCAGTGGATCCAAGAGTGGATCGGAGATGTTGAAGACCTGTAAGCAGAGGGGACAGTGTTCACAGTCACTAGCCAGTGACCAGCGTGGCACCAGGTGGGTACCAGGCGATGTCGGGTGCAAACAGGTGATGAGGGGTAGCTTGTCTCCGCAGCCACGTGGTCCCTGAAGGTCGACGACGTCCAGGAGTCGGCTCACGAGCTGTCCCACGCAGGCTCTCGCTGTCGGCGGTGTCGGCGACTTGATCGAAGCAAACAAGCCTTGGCAAAAGCAATTGCAGGAGGATTCGGAAATCAGCTGTTGGTTCTGACCAGCAAGGTCAGAGGGATTGCTCCTTTGGAGGGGAACAAGGGCCAGTCTGGAGCAACCAGATCAGCGGTGTTTGTCGTAGATTTCGTCGCCAAGATGGCCACTAGCCAGCGGGCCAGCAACCGGTTAGGCGCGTCGAGTGGCAAAATGCAGAAGGGCCCCACGCAGATCGTGGAGATGCTGGAGGGCTCACCTTTGGTGCAGATGCTGCTCGAGGGTTGGGCTTCTCAGGACCCAAAGCACAACTTGGAGGGAGCCTCGGTTGTTGCACTGGTCAGCTTGTCGTAGTCGTTCCAAGATGGCTGGCTCCACGTGTCTCGGTGCCTCCACGGGTCTCCTCTTTGCAGGGACTGTGGATCGGGCGGTGAGAGGTCTGGAGGTCCAGGTCTTGTCAGTCCCTGGGCTCGGGCTCCGGCGGGAGGCGGTGGCAAAGCAGACGTTGATTCGCTGGATGGTGCTTGCGTTAGCAAGGTGGTCACTCCCTGACCACAGGGGAGATTTTCTTCAGTCTTCTGTGCAGCAGAATGTCGAAGTTCCCGTCTTCTTCTTAGTTTCAAGTTGATTCCAGGATGTCTGAAGTCTTAGGACACAGCTCCTACCTTTATTCGGATTCTAGGGGCCGGACTACCTGCTAGGTCCCTCCCTATGGGTGGGACCAGGAAGGGGGGTGGTTACACCCCCAATCCTTTGTCCAGCTCGCCCCAGGCCCGGGACTGGTGTGCCCCAGGACCGGTTTGAACTGGCATATGCACCGAGGCTCCTTGTGAGCCACAGGCATGTCTGGTTTCTTTCAAGCCCTACCTGACCAATACACAAAATCCTGTCTGGGGTGGTGCACGCACCTCCCCTGGCAGGAAACCCTTTGTCCACACCTCCCAAGCTGGAAGGACTCCCAGCAGCAGGAGGGCAGACTTGTGTCTGTGGTGGCAGCATCCATTTTGTGGAGCTGAGGCTATGTCTGATTTTACCCGGGTTTCAGGTACTGTACATGTCGTGTCCCTCTAGAAGGGTGGAATGCTAACCCCGTCGCCAGAATTGGCGAGGGGTTAGTATTCCAATTCGTATGACACCTTACTCGACATGTTTTGATAAAGCCAAACCAAAGATAGCATTTAACCGCGAGGTTCATAATGCACTTAAGAGTATATGGTATGACGATATCTGGAAACAGTAGAAGGAAGTTGTTCCGACCACTGCAGACAGGCTCAGCTCATGCCAGAGCACCATCTCACATGGAACCAAGCACTCTGCCTTCAGGATTGTTAAGGCCTGCCATAGGAGTGACTTATAGGTTACCAGGTGTCCCATTTAAGTTTAGGTATAGGTATACTACACCTAAGTAAGAGGTGATTACACCAACTTACCCCAGCTGAGTGATCAGCCAGTTGTGTCAGATTGTTAGGCCAAGCCTGGGGTGGCATAATACATGCTTCAGCCCCTGGCAGGCCTTGGATACACCAATGCCCTGGGTACCTAGTGTACACTGGTACAGGGGCTGACAGGGTGATCCAACCAATTGGGTATGTACCTAGGGTACATGGAGTCCATTTTACAGAGAGAGCAGATAGCCTGAGAGCCTGAATGGCAGGATCTCAGGCCAACTAAGTCGAAAAACCAGCTAGACACTAGGCAAAAATTTGGGGGTAACCATAGTCAGATATCCACCTTCCTACAGGGCAGATAAATGGGTCAGGACCAGGATCAGGCCTAAAAACCAGGGTGGTGACCAAAAGAAAGATACCACCAAGCCTCAAGAGAAGGGTGGGGATAAAGAAAAAGAGAAACCTTCCTCAGGGCCCCAAAACTCCACACAGGGTGGTGGGTCCCAAGCTCCCTCCTCTACCACAGCTAAAAAGCCCTACTGCCATGAGTGTAAAACTCCTGGGCATTGGAAAACTGACAGCGGTTGCCCAAGGGCTAAAAACAAAACTGTTCCTCCAATTACTCCTGTCACACCACCTATTACTGTCAGCAGTAATCCCCCAGGTGGTGGGAGTGCCCCCAGAAATCTGGGTGGGTTTACTTGGGGAACACAGGGGGACCCTGGCTTAGCCAATTCCCCTACAGCAACCACTCTTGTCTGTGATGGTGGCATGGGGTTTGCCAACTTCACTGCCTGTCCCAACACTTTGGGTAGGTACAGACAGGAGCCCTACATCAATGGTACAAAAGCTGAGGCCTACAGAGACACTGGAGCTAGCATCACAATGGTGGCCCATTGGCTAGTTCCCTCTGAGCAGCTTTTGCCTGGTTTCTCCTACCAGGTGACTAACATTGATGGCAAACAAAACAGTCATCCCATGGCAGAGGTATGTCTCAGCTGGGGAGGGGTCACTGGCCCTAAAAGGGTAGCAGTGTCCCCAACCTTGCCTGTAGACTGCTTACTGGGGAATGACTTAGAACTCTCAGCTTGGGCTGGAGTTGAACAAGACACCCATTCTAAAATGGTAGGCCTTTCACAAAAGGGTAGGGGGGTTGTGCCATTCACAACCCCTGTCCAAATAGATTTCCTCCCTGAAAAGGTTGGAAGGGCAGTGGTAGCCACAGCCCAGGCACAGACAGACTTCCCTGTAGGGACTGGCAGAGCTGTGACAGTCACAGCTCAAACACAAACTGAGTGCCCCCCTGAAAAGGTTGGCAAGGCTGTAATGGTCTCAGCCTATACTCAGACTGACATAGGTGTAGTGAAGCCTGAAACAATGGATCACTCCACACAAACTGAGAGTAGTGGGGAGGAAGAAAAGTCTCCCTCTCCCCAGACATTAGGAAAAGGTCAGCCTCCTCAGGGATCTGACCTCACCCCTTGTGAAGGAACTGCCCCAGAGGTAGCCAGGCCTGGCCTGGCAGAGCCTCTGATGTCAGTGGCCCCTTCCAAGGTGGGATCCAGTCTGGTGCAGGTAGCCTGCCTCTCTCTACCCTGCCTCAGTCAGCCCAGGGCTGCAGAGGTCAGGGAGGCCAGTGGACCCCCAGAGGGCCCCTGTCCACAAGAACCCCCCCATCAAAAGAATGAGGATTGCCTGGCTAGTAGCCCTAGTCAGGTGATGGGTAAAAACATTCCTGAGGGATCTCCTTTACAGGTAGTTAGGGACCTCCCCCAGGGGGATTCTGTTGGGCACAGGCAAACATGGGACCTTAGGGCCCCAAACCTGACCTGTCCCTCCAGTAAGCCCACAAAAGGGACCCAGCCTCCAGCTTTAGGTAGCCAGAGGCTGACCCTGAGAGCACAGTGCAACTCAGTTAAAGAAAGAAAGGCATCCATGGTGGAGGATGATTGGAGGAAGCTGAGGCCTCACTTTGAGGACACTCACTTCAGTACTCCATCTCAACACCAGCCTTTTACTTTGCCAAGACACACCACAGGTAGAGATTCCCTATGGTGGAGACCCTCTGATACCCTTAGGGTGAGGGATTGCTTAGTGGACCATGAGACAGGGGGTAACCATGCCAGTGCTGGTTCCTCCTTATATGGCCACTTGGGCAATATAGGCTTACCTGGTCAAGGTCAGCCTTATCTCCCTTCGTTTGGGGGGGGGTTGTGTAGGAAGGTGGATATCTGACTATGGTTACCCCCAAATTTTTGCCTAGTGTCTAGCTGGTTTTTCGACTTAGTTGGCCTGAGATCCTGCCATTCAGGCTCTCAGGCTATCTGCTCTCTCTGTAAAATGGACTCCATGTACCCTAGGTACATACCCAATTGGTTGGATCACCCTGTCAGCCCCTGTACCAGTGTACACTAGGTACCCAGGGCATTGGTGTATCCAAGGCCTGCCAGGGGCTGAAGCATGTATTATGCCACCCCAGGCTTGGCCTAACAATCTGACACAACTGGCTGATCACTCAGCTGGGGTAAGTTGGTGTAATCACCTCTTACTTAGGTGTAGTATACCTATACCTAAACTTAAATGGGACACCTGGTAACCTATAAGTCACTCCTATGGCAGGCCTTAACAATCCTGAAGGCAGAGTGCTTGGTTCCATGTGAGATGGTGCTCTGGCATGAGCTGAGCCTGTCTGCAGTGGTCGGAACAACTTCCTTCTACTGTTTCCAGATATCGTCATACCATATACTCTTAAGTGCATTATGAACCTCGCGGTTAAATGCTATCTTTGGTTTGGCTTTATCAAAACATGTCGAGTAAGGTGTCATACGAATTGGAATACTAACCCCTCGCCAATTCTGGCGACGGGGTTAGCATTCCACCCTTCTAGAGGGACACGACATGTACAGTACCTGAAACCCGGGTAAAATCAGACATAGCCTCAGCTCCACAAAATGGATGCTGCCACCACAGACACAAGTCTGCCCTCCTGCTGCTGGGAGTCCTTCCAGCTTGGGAGGTGTGGACAAAGGGTTTCCTGCCAGGGGAGGTGCATGCACCACCCCAGACAGGATTTTGTGTATTGGTCAGGTAGGGCTTGAAAGAAACCAGACATGCCTGTGGCTCACAAGGAGCCTCGGTGCATATGCCAGTTCAAACCGGTCCTGGGGCACACCAGTCCCGGGCCTGGGGCGAGCTGGACAAAGGATTGGGGGTGTAACCACCCCCCTTCCTGGTCCCACCCATAGGGAGGGACCTAGCAGGTAGTCCGGCCCCTAGAATCCGAATAAAGGTAGGAGCTGTGTCCTAAGACTTCAGACATCCTGGAATCAACTTGAAACTAAGAAGAAGACGGGAACTTCGACATTCTGCTGCACAGAAGACTGAAGAAAATCTCCCCTGTGGTCAGGGAGTGACCACCTTGCTAACGCAAGCACCATCCAGCGAATCACCGTCTGCTTTGCCGCCGCCTCCCGCCGGAGCCCGAGCCCAGAGACTGACAAGACCTGGACCTCCAGACCTCTCACCGCCCGATCCACAGTCCCTGAAAAGAGGAGACCCGTGGAGGCACCGAGACACGTGGAGCCAGCCATCTTGAAACGACTACGACAAGCTGACCAGTGCAACAACCGAGGCTCCCTCCAAGTTGTGCTTTGGGTCCTGAGAAGCCCAACCCTCGAGCAGCATCTGCACCAAAGGTGAGCCCTCCAGCATCTCCACGATCTGCGTGGGGCCCTTCTGCATTTTGCCACTCGACGCGCCTAACCGGTTGCTGGCCCGCTGGCTAGTGGCCATCTTGGCGACGAAATCTACAACAAACACCGCTGGTCTGGTTGCTCCAGACTGGCCCTTGCTCCCCTCCAAAGGAGCAATCCCTCTGACCTTGCTGGTCAGAACCAACAGCTGATTTCCGAATCCTCCTACAATTGCTTTTGCCAAGGCTTGTTTGCTTCGATCAAGTCGCCGACACCGCCGACAGCGAGAGCCTGCGTGGGACAGCTCGTGAGCCGACTCCTGGACGTCGTCGACCTCCAGGGACCACGTGGCTGCGGAGACAAGCTACCCCTCATCACCTGTTTGCACCCGACATCGCCTGGTACCCACCTGGTGCCACGCTGGTCACTGGCTAGTGACTGTGAACACTGTCCCCTCTGCTTACAGGTCTTCAACATCTCCGATCCACTCTTGGATCCACTGCATCTCTTCCCGACCGACCGCCTGCAGCATCTTTGTCCCAGGCTCAACGGAACAGATAGAAGAAACCCGACGCACTTTGAGGCCTATGCACCCGCTTCCTGTGGGTGAGGTAAAGCTGGTACTCCGGTGCCCATGTGTAGTAATACATCTCTAGTGCCTGTGTTCCAAATCTTAAGTTCCTAGGTCATCCGGAAGATTCCTTTTGCAGTAACTTTGTACTTTTTACGCACCCATTGAAACCTATGGGAGCACGCGTGTGACTATTTGCTCTGCACACGCCACCCGTGGACCTCCTGGTCACTAACTGACGTTAGCTCCTTGTAGGCCCAGCGATTCTAGAGGCCCTAGGCCTTTTCCCTTTTCTGTTCGTGGTACTTATACCACTATTTTAGTATATGGTTTGAGTGGCCACCAGGGCCTATCCATATAAAGTGCAACTTCTGTGTATTCTGTGATAATCTTGTTTGACGATTTGTGCTCCTGTGCTCATAAAGAGACTAGGGGTTACTTTGAGAAATAAATACATATATATTTTGAATATATATCTGTGTGGTGTCCTTTCATTGGTATAAAAGGGGGTTACTATTGGTAAAACAGCTTGCTTAACACGCTTCACGAGTTTAGCCTCAAAGACTGCTTAGCCTACGCTACCACTAGGGCAGCTAGTCCAAAAAGGTTGACTTACAACCACACCATAAGGGTTGCTTGGCATGGTACAAGGTGGTCACTAGAACTAGTGAACAGCATATACCAGGCCAACTTCTCACAGTCAGCCTTATCTCCCTTCGTTTGGGGGGGGGTTGTGTAGGAAGGTGGATATCTGACTATGGTTACCCCCAAATTTTTGCCTAGTGTCTAGCTGGTTTTTCGACTTAGTTGGCCTGAGATCCTGCCATTCAGGATCTCAGCCTGCTGTTCTCTCTACTAAATTAAAACTATGCACCCTAGGTGCATAACCAATTGGAAGTGGATCACCCTGTCAGCCCCTGTACCAGTGTACACTAGGTACCCAGGGCATTGGTGTACCCAAGGCCTGCCAAGGGCTGCAGCATGTATTATGCCACCCCAGGCTTGGCCTAACAATCTGACACAACTGGCTGATCACTCAGCTGGGGTAAGTTGGTGTAATCACCTCTTACTTAGGTGTAGTATACCTATACCTAACCTTAAATGGGACACCTGGTAACCTATAAGTCACTCCTATGGCAGGCCTTAACAATCCTGAAGGCAGAGTGCTTGGTTCCATGTGAGATGGTGCTCTGGCATGAGCTGAGCCTGTCTGCAGTGGTCGGAACAACTTCCTTCTACTGTTTCCAGATATCGTCATACCATATACTCTTAAGTGCATTATGAACCTCGCGGTTAAATGCTATCTTTGGTTTGGCTTTATCAAAACATGTCGAGTAAGGTGTCATACGAATTGGAATACTAACCCCTCGCCAATTCTGGCGACGGGGTTAGCATTCCACCCTTCTAGAGGGACACGACATGTACAGTGCCTGAAACCCGGGTAAAATCAGACATAGCCTCAGCTCCACAAAATGGATGCTGCCACCACAGACACAAGTCTGCCCTCCTGCTGCTGGGAGTCCTTCCAGCTTGGGAGGTGTGGACAAAGGGTTTCCTGCCAGGGGAGGTGCGTGCACCACCCCAGACAGGATTTTGTGTATTGGTCAGGTAGGGCTTGAAAGAAACCAGACATGCCTGTGGCTCACAAGGAGCCTCGGGGCATATGCCAGTTCAAACCGGTCCTGGGGCACACCAGTCCCGGGCCTGGGGCGAGCTGGACAAAGGATTGGGGGTGTAACCACCCCCCTTCCTGGTCCCACCCATAGGGAGGGACCTAGCAGGTAGTCCGGCCCCTAGAATCCGAATAAAGGTAGGAGCTGTGTCCTAAGACTTCAGACATCCTGGAATCAACTTGAAACTAAGAAGAAGACGGGAACTTCGACATTCTGCTGCACAGAAGACTGAAGAAAATCTCCCCTGTGGTCAGGGAGTGACCACCTTGCTAACGCAAGCACCATCCAGCGAATCAACGTCTGCTTTGCCGCCGCCTCCCGCCGGAGCCCGAGCCCAGAGACTGACAAGACCTGGACCTCCAGACCTCTCACCGCCCGATCCACAGTCCCTGCAAAGAGGAGACCCGTGGAGGCACCGAGACACGTGGAGCCAGCCATCTTGGAACGACTACGACAAGCTGACAAGTGCAACAACCGAGGCTCCCTCCAAGTTGTGCTTTGGGTCCTGAGAAGCCCAACCCTCGAGCAGAATCTGCACCAAAGGTGAGCCCTCCAGCATCTCCACGATCTGCGTGGGGCCCTTCTGCATTTTGCCACTCGACGCGCCTAACCGGTTGCTGGCCCGCTGGCTAGTGGCCATCTTGGCGACGAAATCTACGACAAACACTGCTGGTCTGGTTGCTCCAGACTGGCCCTTGCTCCCCTCCAAAGGAGCAGTTCCTCTGACCTTGCTGGTCAGAACCATCAGCTTAAACTCCTTGCCTACAACAACTGCTTTTGCCAAGGCTTGTTTGCTTCGATCAAGTCGCCGACACCGCCGACAGCGAGAGCCTGCGTGGGACAGCTCGTGACTCGACTCCTGGACGTCGTCGACCTTCAGGGACCACGTGGCTGCAGAGTCAAGCTACACCTTCCTTCCTGTTTGCACCCGACATTGCCTGGTACCCACCTGGTGCCACGCTGGTCACTGGCTAGTGACTGTGAACACTGTCCCCTCTGCTTACAGGTCTTCAACATCTCCGATCCACTCTTGGATCCACTGCATCTCTTCCCGACCGACCGCCTGCAGCACTTTTGTCTACAGGCCCCACGGAACAGATAGAAGAAACCCGACGCACTTCGAGGCCTATGCACCCGCTTCCTGTGGGTGAGGTAAAGCTGGCACACCTGTGCCCAAGTGTAGTATTACATCTCTAGTGCCTGTGTTCCAAATCTTAAGTTCCTAGGTCATCCGGAAGATTCCTTTTGCAGTAACTTTGTACTTTTTACGCACCCATTGAAACCTATGGGAGCACGCGTGTGACTATTTGCTCTGCACACGCCACCCGTGGACCTCCTGGTCACTAACTGACGTTAGCTCCTTGTAGGCCCAGCGATTCTAGAGGCCCTAGGCCTTTTCCCTTTTCTGTTCGTGGTACTTATACCACTATTTTAGTATATGGTTCGAGTGGCCACCAGGGCCTATCCATATAAAGTGCAACTTCTGTGTATTCTGTGATAATCTTGTTTGACGATTTGTGCTCCTGTGCTCATAAAGAGACTAGGGGTTACTTTGAGAAATAAATACACATATATTTTGAATATATATCTGTGTGGTGTCCTTTCATTGGTATAAAAGGGGGTTACTATTGGTAAAACAGCCTGCTTAACACGCATCACGAGTTTAGCCTCAAAGACTGCTTAGCCTACGCTACCACTAGGGCAGCTAGTCCGAAAAGGTTGACTTACAACCACACCATAAGGGTTGCTTGGCATGGTACAAGGTGATCACTTTAACGAGTGAGCATCATATACCAGGCCAACTTCTCACAGTCAGGTAGGGCTTGAAAGAAACCAGACATGCCTGTGGCTCACAAGGAGCCTCGGTGCATATGCCAGTTCAAACCGGTCCTGGGGCACACCAGTCCCGGGCCTGGGGCGAGCTGGACAAAGGATTGGGGGTGTAACCACCCCCCTTCCTGGTCCCACCCTTAGGGAGGGACCTAGCAGGTAGTCCGGCCCCTAGAATCCGCTTAAAGGTAGGAGCTGTGTCCTAAGACTTCAGACATCCTGGAATCAACTTGAAACTAAGAAGAAGACGGGAACTTCGACGCTCTGCCGCACAGAGGACTGAAGCCAATCTCCCCTGTGGTCAGGGAGTGACCACCTTGCTAACGCAAGCACCATCCAGCGAATCAACGTCTGCTTTGCCGCCGCCTCCCGCCGGAGCCCGAGCCCAGAGACTGACAAGACCTGGACCTCCAGACCTCTCACCGCCCGATCCACAGTCCCTGCAAAGAGGAGACCCGTGGAGGCACCGAGACACGTGGAGCCAGCCATCTTGGAACGACTACGACAAGCTGACAAGTGCAACAACCGAGGCTCCCTCCAAGTTGTGCTTTGGGTCCTGAGAAGCCCAACCCTCGAGCAGCATCTGCACCAAAGGTGAGCCCTCCAGCATCTCCACGATCTGCGTGGGGCCCTTCTGCATTTTGCCACTCGACGCGCCTAACCGGTTGCTGGCCCGCTGGCTAGTGGCCATCTTGGCGACGAAATCTACGACAAACACCGCTGGTCTGGTTGCTCCAGACTGGCCCTTGCTCCCCTCCAAAGGAGCCGTTCCTCTGACCTTGCTGGTCAGAACCATCAGCTCAAACTCCTTGCCTACAACAATTGCTTTTGCCAAGGCTTGTTTGCTTCGATCAAGTCGCCGACACCGCCGACAGCGAGAGCCTGCGTGGGACAGCTCGTGACTCGACTCCTGGACGTCGTCGACCTTCAGGGACCACGTGGCTGCAGAGTCAAGCTACACCTTCCTTCCTGTTTGCACCCGACATCGCCTGGTACCCACCTGGTGCCACGCTGGTCACTGGCTAGTGACTGTGAACACTGTCCCCTCTGCTTACAGGTCTTCAACATCTCCGATCCACTCTTGGGTCCACTGCATCTCTCCCGGACCGACCGCCTGCAGCATCTTTGTCTTCAAGCTCAACGGAACAGATAGAAGAAACCCGACGCACTTTGAGGCCTATGCACCTGCTTCCTGTGGGTGAGGTAAAGCTGGTACTCCGGTGCCCAAGTGTAGTAATACATCTCTAGTGCCTGTGTTCCAAATCTTAAGTTCCTAGTTAACCCGGAAGATCTCCTTTGCAGTAACTTTGTACTTTTTACGCACCCATTGAAACCTATGGGAGCACGCGTGTGACTATTCGCTCTGCACACGCCACCCGTGGACCTCCTGGTCACTAACTGACGTTAGCTCCTTGTAGGCCCAGCGATTCTAGAGGCCTTAGGCCTTTTCCCTTTTCTGTTCGTGGTACTTATACCACTATTTTAGTATATGGTTCGAGTGGCCACCAGGGCCTATCCATATAAAGTGCAACTTCTGTGTATTCTGTGATAATCTTGTTTGACGATTTGTGCTCCTGTGCTCATAAAGAGACTAGGGGTTACTTTGATAAATAAATACATATATATTTTGAATATATCTGTGTGGTGTCCTTTCATTGGTATAAAAGGGGGTTGCATTTGGTAAAACAGCTGGCTTAACACGCTTCACGAGTTTAGCCTCAAAGACTGCTTAGCCTACGCTACCACTAGGGCAGCTAGTCCGAAAAGGTTGACTTACAACCACACCATAAGGGTTGCTTGGCATGGTACAAGGTGATCACTTTAACTAGTGAGCATCATATACCAGGCCAACTTCTCACAGTGACGAGCTGTAGTTTTTGAACCCTAGCCCTGCCGGCACCTAGGGAAACCTAGCAAACCTATACATTTTTGAAAACTAGACACCCAGGGGAATCCAGGATGGGGTGACTTGACTGCCTCCCACCATGGTCTGATACCCAGAATCCCTTGCAAACGTAAAAAATTGACAAAAAAAACACATTTTCCCCACATTTCTGTGATGGAAAGTTCTGGAATCTGCGTGGATCCACAAATTTCCACCCACCCCGCGTTCCCCAAAGTCCTACGAGAAAAATGGTACCTCACTTGTGGGGGTCGGCCTAATGCCCGCGACAGGAAACGGCGCAAAACGCGACGTGGTCACACCTCAATTTTGCAGTGAAAAATGACCCTTTTTTGGCAAAGTGACTAGCTGTAGTTTTTGAACCCTAGCCCTGCCGGCACCTAGGGAAACCTAGCAAACCTATACATTTTTGTAAACTAGACACCCAGGGGAATCCAGGATGGGGTGACTTGACTGCCTCCCACCATGGTCTGTTACCCAGAATCCCTTGCAAACGTAAAAAATTGACAAAAAAAACACATTTTCCACATATTTCTGTGATGGAAAGTTCTGGAATCTGCGTGGATCCACAAATTTCCACCCACCCCACGTTCCCCAAAGTCCTACGAGAAAAATGGTACCTCACTTGTGCGGGTCGGCATAGTGCCCGTGACAGGAAACGGCGCAAAACGCAACGTGGTCACACCTCAATTTTGCAGTGAAAAATGACCCTTTTTTGGCAAAGTGACGAGCTGTAGTTTTTTAACCCTAGCCCTGCCGGCACCTAGGGAAACCTAGCAAACCTATACATTTTTGAAAACTAGACACCCAGAGGAATCCAGGATGGGGTGACTTGACTGCCTCCCACCATGGTCTGTTACCCAGAATCCCTAGCAAACGTAAAACATTGACAAAAAAAACACATTTTCCCCACATTTCTGTGATGGAAAGTTCTGGAATCTGCGTGGATCCACAAATTTCCACCCACCCCGCGTTCCCCAAAGTCCTACGAGAAAAATGGTACCTCACTTGTGCGGGTCGGCATAGTGCCCGCGACAGGAAACGGCGCAAAACGCAACGTGGTCACACCTCAATTTTGCAGTGAAAAATGACCCTTTTTTGGCAAAGTGACGAGCTGTAGTTTTTGAACCCTAGCCCTGCCGGGACTTAGGGAAACCTAGCAAACCTATACATTTTTGAAAACTAGACACCCAGGGGAATCCAGGATGGGGTGACTTGACTGCCTCCCACCATGGTCTGTTACCCAGAATCCCTTGCAAACATAAAAAATTGACAAAAAAAACAAATTTTCCCCACATTTCTGTGATGGAAAGTTGTGGAATCTGCGTGGATCCACAAATTTCCACCCACCCCGCGTTCCCCAAAGTCCTACGAGAAAAATGGTACCTCACTTGTGTGGGTCGGCCTAGTGCCCGCGACCGGAAACGGCGCAAAACGCGACGTGGTCACACCTCAATTTTGCAGTGAAAAATGACCCTTTTTTGGCAAAGTGACGAGCTGTAGGTTTTGAACCCTAGCCCTGCCGGCACCTAGGGAAACCTAGGAAACCTATACATTTTTGAAAACTAGACACGCAGGGGAATCCAAGATGGGGTGACTTGACTGCCTCCCACCATGGTCTGTTACCCAGAATTCCTTGCAAACGTAAAAAATTGACAAAAAAAACACATTTTCCCCACATTTCTGTGATGGAAAGTTCTGGAATCTGCGTGGATCCACAAATTTCCACCCACCCCGTGTTCCCCAAAGTCCTACGAGAAAAATGGTACCTCACTTGTGCGGGTCGGCATAGTGCCCGCGACAGGAAACGGCGCAAAACGCAACGTGGTCACACCTCAATTTTGCAGTGAAAAAATTACCCCTTTTTGGCAAAGTGACTAGCTGTAGTTTTTGAACCCTAGCCCTGCCGGCACCTAGGGAAACCTAGCAAACCTATACATTTTTGAAAACTAGACACCCAGGGGAATCCAGGATGGGGTGACTTGACTGCCTCTCACCATGGTCTGATACCCAGAATCCCTTGCAAACGTAAAAAATTGACAAAAAAAACACATTTTCCCCGCATTTCTGTGATGGAAAGTTCTGGAACCTGCGTGGATCCACAAATTTCCACCCACCCCGCGTTCCCCAAAGTCCTACGAGAAAAATGGTACCTCACTTGTGGGGGTCGGCCTAGTGCCCGCGACAGGAAACGGCGCAAAACGCGACGTGGTCACACCTCAATTTTGCAGTGAAAAATGACCCTTTTTTGGCAAAGTGACTAGCTGTAGTTTTTGAACCCTAGCCCTGCCGGCACCTAGGGAAACCTAGCAAACCTATACATTTTTGTAAACTAAACACCCAGGGGAATCCAGGATGGGGTGACTTGACTGCCTCCCACCATGGTCTGTTACCCAGAATCCCTTGCAAACGTAAATAATTGACAAAAAAAACAAATTTTCCCCACATTTCTGTGATGGAAAGTTCTGGAATCTGCGTGGATCCACAAATTTCCACCCACCCCGCGTTCCCCAATGTCCTACGAGAAAAATGGTACCTCACTTGTGCGGGTCGGCATAGTGCCCGCGACAGGAAACGGCACAAAACGCAACGTGGTCACACCTCAATTTTGCAGTGAAAAATGACCCTTTTTTGGCAAAGTGACAAGCTGTAGTTTTTGAACCCTAGCCCTGCCGGCACCTAGGGAAACCTAGCAAACCTATATATTTTTGAAAACTAGACACCCAGGGGAATCCAGGATGGGGTGACTTGACTGCCTCCCACCATGGTCTGTTACCCAGAATCCCTTGCAAACGTAATAAATTGACAAAAAAAACACATTTTCCCCACATTTCTGTGATGGAAAGTTCTGGAATCTGCGTGGATCCACAAATTTCCACCCACCCCGCGTTCCCCAAAGTGTTACGAGAAAAATGGTATCTCACTTGTGCGGGTCGGCCTAGTGCCCGCGACAGGAAACGGCGCAAAACGCGACGTGGTCACACCTCAATTTTGCAGTGAAAAATGACCCTTTTTTGGTAAAGTGACGAGCTGTAGTTTTTGAACCCTAGCCCTGCCGGCACCTAGGGAAACCTAGCAAACCTATACATTTTTGAAAACTAGACACCCAGGGGAATCCAGGATGGGGTGACTTGACTGCCTCCCACCATGGTCTGATACCCAGAATCCCTTGCAAACGTAAAAAAGTGACAAAAAAAACACATTTTCCCCACATTTCTGTGATGGAAAGTTCTGGAATCTGCGTGGATCCACAAATTTCCACCCACCCCGCGTTCCCCAAAGTCCTACGAGAAAAATGGTACCTCACTTGTGGGGGTCGGCCTAGTGCCCGCGACAGGAAACGGCGCAAAACGCGACGTGGTCACACCTCAATTTTGCAGTGAAAAATGACCCTTTTTTGGCAAAGTGACTAGCTGTAGTTTATGAACCCTAGCCCTGCCGGCACCTAGGGAAACCTAGCAAACCTATACATTTTTGTAAACTAGACACCCAGGGGAATCCAGGATGGGGTGACTTGACTGCCTCCCACCATGGTCTGTTACCCAGAATCCCTTGCAAACGTAAAAAATTGACAAAAAAAACACATTTTCTACATATTTCTGTGATGGAAAGTTCTGGAATCTGCGTGGATCCACAAATTTCCACCCACCCCGCGTTCCCCAAAGTCCTACGAGAAAAATGGTACCTCACTTGTGTGGGTCGGCATAGTGCCCGCGACAGGAAACGGCGCAAAACGCAACGTGGTCACACCTCAATTTTGCAGTGAAAAATGACCCTTTTTTGGCAAAGTGACGAGCTGTAGTTTTTTAACCCTAGCCCTGCCGGCACCTAGGGAAACCTAGCAAACCTATACATTTTTGAAAACTAGACACCCAGGGGAATACAGGATGGGGTGACTTGACTGCCTCCCACCATGGTCTGTTACCCAGAATCCCTTGCAAACGTAAAACATTGACAAAAAAAACACATTTTCCCCACATTTCTGTGATGGAAAGTTCTGGAATCTGCGTGGATCCACAAATTTCCACCCACCCCGCGTTCCCCAAAGTCCTACGAGAAAAATGGTACCTCACTTGTGCGGGTCAGCATAGTGCCCGCGACAGGAAACGGCGCAAAACGCAACGTGGTCACACCTCAATTTTGCAGTGAAAAATGACCCTTTTTTGGCAAAGTGACGAGCTGTAGTTTTTGAACCCTAGCCCTGCCGGCACTTAGGGAAACCTAGCAAACCTATACATTTTTGAAAACCAGACACCCAGGGGAATCCAGGATGGGGTGACTTGACTGCCTCCCACCATGGTCTGTTACCCAGAATCCCTTGCAAACATAAAAAATTGACAAAAAAAACACATTTTCCCCACATTTCTGTGATGGAAAGTTCTGGAATCTGCGTGGATCCACAAATTTCCAACCACCCCGCGTTCCCCAAAGTCCTACGAGAAAAATGGTACCTCACTTGTGCGGGTCGGCCTAGTGCCCGCGACAGGAAACGGCGCAAAACGCGACGTGGTCACACCTCAATTTTGCAGTGAAAAATGACCCTTTTTTGGCAAAGTGACGAGCTGTAGGTTTTGAACCCTAGCCCTGCCGGCACCTAGGGAAACCTAGGAAACCTATACATTTTTGAAAACTAGACACGCAGGGGAATCCAAGATGGGGTGACTTGACTGCCTCCCACCATGGTCTGTTACCCAGAATTCCTTGCAAACGTAAAAAATTGACAAAAAAATCACATTTTCCCCACATTTCTGTGATGGAAAGTTCTGGAATCTGCGTGGATCCACAAATTTCCACCCACCCCGTGTTCCCCAAAGTCCTACGAGAAAAATGGTACCTCACTTGTGCGGGTCGGCATAGTGCCCGCGACAGGAAACGGCGCAAAACGCAACGTGGTCACACCTCAATTTTGCAGTGAAAAAATTACCCCTTTTTGGCAAAGTGACTAGCTGTAGTTTTTGAACCCTAGCTGTGAGAAGTTGGCCTGGTATATGATGCTCACTAGTTAAAGTGATCACCTTGTACCATGCCAAGCAACCCTTATGGTGTGGTTGTAAGTCAACCTTTTCGGACTAGCTGCCCTAGTGGTAGCGTAGGCTAAGCAGTCTTTGAGGCTAAACTCGTGAAGCGTGTTAAGCCAGCTGTTTTACCAAATGCAACCCCCTTTTATACCAATGACAGGACACCACACAGATATATATTCAAAATATATATGTATTTATTTATCAAAGTAACCCCTAGTCTCTTTATGAGCACAGGAGCACAAATCGTCAAACAAGATTATCACAGAATACACAGAAGTTGCACTTTATATGGATAGGCCCTGGTGGCCACTCAAACCATATACTAAAATAGTGGTATAAGTACCACGAACAGAAAAGGGAAAAGGCCTAGGGCCTCTAGAATCGCTGGGCCTACAAGGAGCTAACGTCAGTTAGTGACCAGGAGGTCCACGGGTGGCGTGTGCAGAGCAAATAGTCACACGCGTGCTCCCATAGGTTTCAATGGGTGCGTAAAAAGTACAAAGTTACTGCAAAAGGAATCTTCCGGATGACCTAGGAACTTAAGATTTGGAACACAGGCACTAGAGATGTATTACTACACTTGGGCACAGGTGTGCCAGCTTTACCTCACCCACAGGAAGCGGGTGCATAGGCCTCGAAGTGCGTCGGGTTTCTTCTATCTGTTCCGTGGAGCTTGAAGACAAAGATGCTGCAGGCGGTCGGTCCGGGAGAGATGCAGTGGATCCAAGAGTGGATCGGAGATGTTGAAGACCTGTAAGCAGAGGGGACAGTGTTCACAGTCACTAGCCAGTGACCAGCGTGGCACCAGGTGGGTACCAGGCGATGTCGGGTGCAAACAGGTGATGAGGGGTAGCTTGTCTCCGCAGCCACGTGGTCCCTGAAGGTCGACGACGTCCAGGAGTCGGCTCACGAGCTGTCCCACGCAGGCTCTCGCTGTCGGCGGTGTCGGCGACTTGATCGAAGCAAACAAGCCTTGGCAAAAGCAATTGCAGGAGGATTCGGAAATCAGCTGTTGGTTCTGACCAGCAAGGTCAGAGGGATTGCTCCTTTGGAGGGGAGCAAGGGCCAGTCTGGAGCAACCAGACCAGCGGTGTTTGTCGTAGATTTCGTCGCCAAGATGGCCACTAGCCAGCGGGCCAGCAACCGGTTAGGCGCGTCGAGTGGCAAAATGCAGAAGGGCCCCACGCAGATCGTGGAGATGCTGGAGGGCTCACCTTTGGTGCAGATGCTGCTCGAGGGTTGGGCTTCTCAGGACCCAAAGCACAACTTGGAGGGAGCCTCGGTTGTTGCACTGGTCAGCTTGTCGTAGTCGTTCCAAGATGGCTGGCTCCACGTGTCTCGGTGCCTCCACGGGTCTCCTCTTTTCAGGGACTGTGGATCGGGCGGTGAGAGGTCTGGAGGTCCAGGTCTTGTCAGTCTCTGGGCTCGGGCTCCGGCGGGAGGCGGCGGCAAAGCAGACGGTGATTCGCTGGATGGTGCTTGCGTTAGCAAGGTGGTCACTCCCTGACCACAGGGGAGATTTTCTTCAGTCTTCTGTGCAGCAGAATGTCGAAGTTCCCGTCTTCTTCTTAGTTTCAAGTTGATTCCAGGATGTCTGAAGTCTTAGGACACAGCTCCTACCTTTATTCGGATTCTAGGGGCCGGACTACCTGCTAGGTCCCTCCCTAAGGGTGGGACCAGGAAGGGGGGTGGTTACACCCCCAATCCTTTGTCCAGCTCGCCCCAGGCCCGGGACTGGTGTGCCCCAGGACCGGTTTGAACTGGCATATGCACCGAGGCTCCTTGTGAGCCACAGGCATGTCTGGTTTCTTTCAAGCCCTACCTGACCAATACACAAAATCCTGTCTGGGGTGGTGCACGCACCTCCCCTGGCAGGAAACCCTTTGTCCACACCTCCCAAGCTGGAAGGACTCCCAGCAGCAGGAGGGCAGACTTGTGTCTGTGGTGGCAGCATCCATTTTGTGGAGCTGAGGCTATGTCTGATTTTACCCGGGTTTCAGGTACTGTACATGTCGTGTCCCTCTAGAAGGGTGGAATGCTAACCCCGTCGCCAGAATTGGCGAGGGGTTAGTATTCCAATTCGTATGACACCTTACTCGACATGTTTTGATAAAGCCAAACCAAAGTTAGCATTTAACCGCGAGGTTCATAATGCACTTAAGAGTATATGGTATGACGATATCTGGAAACAGTAGAAGGAAGTTGTTCCGACCACTGCAGACAGGCTCAGCTCATGCCAGAGCACCATCTCACATGGAACCAAGCACTCTGCCTTCAGGATTGTTAAGGCCTGCCATAGGAGTGACTTATAGGTTACCAGGTGTCCCATTTAAGGTTAGGTATAGGTATACTACACCTAAGTAAGAGGTGATTACACCAACTTACCCCAGCTGAGTGATCAGCCAGTTGTGTCAAATTGTTAGGCCAAGCCTGGGGTGGCATAATACATGCTGCAGCCCTTGGCAGGCCTTGGGTACACCAATGCCCTGGGTACCTAGTGTACACTGGTACAGGGGCTGACAGGGTGATCCAACCAATTGGGTATGTACCTAGGGTACATGGAGTCCATTTTACAGAGAGAGCAGATAGCCTGAGAGCCTGAATGGCAGGATCTCAGGCCAACTAAGTCGAAAAACCAGCTAGACACTAGGCAAAAATTTGGGGGTAACCATAGTCAGATATCCACCTTCCTACACAACCCCCCCCCAAACGAAGGGAGATAAGGCTGACCTTGACCAGGTAAGCCTATATTGCCCAAGTGGCCATATAAGGAGGAACCAGCACTGGCATGGTTACCCCCTGTCTCATGGTCCACTAAGCAATCCCTCACCCTAAGGGTATCAGAGGGTCTCCACCATAGGGAATCTCTACCTGTGGTGTGTCTTGGCAAAGTAAAAGGCTGGTGTTGAGATGGAGTACTGAAGTGAGTGTCCTCAAAGTGAGGCCTCTGCTTCCTCCAATCATCCTCCACCATGGATGCCTTTCTTTCTTTAACTGAGTTGCACTGTGCTCTCAGGGTCAGCCTCTGGCTACCTAAAGCTGGAGGCTGGGTCCCTTTTGTGGGCTTACTGGAGGGACAGGTCAGGTTTGGGGCCCTAAGGTCCCATGTTTGCCTGTGCCCAACAGAATCCCCCTGGGGGAGGTCCCTAACTACCTGTAAAGGAGATCCCTCAGGAATGTTTTTACCCATCACCTGACTAGGGCTACTAGCCAGGCAATCCTCATTCTTTTGATGGGGGGGTTCTTGTGGACAGGGGCCCTCTGGGGGTCCACTGGCCTCCCTGACCTCTGCAGCCCTGGGCTGACTGAGGCAGGGTAGAGAGAGGCAGGCTACCTGCACCAGACTGGATCCCACCTTGGAAGGGGCCACTGACATCAGAGGCTCTGCCAGGCCAGGCCTGGCTACCTCTGGGGCAGTTCCTTCACAAGGGGTGAGGTCAGATCCCTGAGGAGGCTGACCTTTTCCTAATGTCTGGGGAGAGGGAGACTTTTCTTCCTCCCCACTACTCTCAGTTTGTGTGGAGTGATCCATTGTTTCAGGCTTCACTACACCTATGTCAGTCTGAGTATAGGCTGAGACCATTACAGCCTTGCCAACCTTTTCAGGGGGGCACTCAGTTTGTGTTTGAGCTGTGACTGTCACAGCTCTGCCAGTCCCTACAGGGAAGTCTGTCTGTGCCTGGGCTGTGGCTACCACTGCCCTTCCAACCTTTTCAGGGAGGAAATCTATTTGGACAGGGGTTGTGAATGGCACAACCCCCCTACCCTTTTGTGAAAGGCCTACCATTTTAGAATGGGTGTCTTGTTCAACTCCAGCCCAAGCTGAGAGTTCTAAGTCATTCCCCAGTAAGCAGTCTACAGGCAAGGTTGGGGACACTGCTACCCTTTTAGGGCCAGTGACCCCTCCCCAGCTGAGACATACCTCTGCCATGGGATGACTGTTCTGTTTGCCATCAATGTTAGTCACCTGGTAGGAGAAACCGGGCAAAAGCTGCTCAGAGGGAACTAGCCAATGGGCCACCATTGTGATGCTAGCCCCAGTGTCTCTGTAGGCCTCAGCTTTTGTACCATTGATGTAGGGCTCCTGTCTGTACCTACCCAAAGTGTTGGGACAGGCAGTGAAGTTGGCAAACCCCATGCCACCATCACAGACAAGAGTGGTTGCTGTAGGGGAATTGGCTAAGCCAGGGTCCCCCTGTGTTCCCCAAGTAAACCCACCCAGATTTCTGGGGGCACTCCCACCACCTGGGGGATTACTGCTGACAGTAATAGGTGGTGTGACAGGAGTAATTGGAGGAACAGTTTTGTTTTTAGCCCTTGGGCAACCGCTGTCAGTTTTCCAATGCCCAGGAGTTTTACACTCATGGCAGTAGGGCTTTTTAGCTGTGGTAGAGGAGGGAGCTTGGGACCCACCACCCTGTGTGGAGTTTTGGGGCCCTGAGGAAGGTTTCTCTTTTTCTTTATCCCCACCCTTCTCTTGAGGCTTGGTGGTATCTTTCTTTTGGTCACCACCCTGGTTTTTAGGCCTGATCCTGGTCCTGACCCATTTATCTGCCCTCTTTCCCAATTCTTGGGGAGAGGTCAAATCTGAGTCTACCAGGTGTTGATGGAGAAGCTGGTTTTGACAATTACTTAAAATCTGCTCTCTCATCATCAAATTGTACAATCCTGTATAATCAGACACCTTACTTCCCAGCAACCAACCCTCCAAAGCCTTAGTGGCACATTCCACATATTCAGACCAGTCCTGAGTCTGTGTCTTCTGGGTGTCTCTGAACATTAACCTGTACTGTTCAGTGGTTAAGCCTAACCCATCAACTAGGACACTCTTCAGGACTCTGTAATTTCTGACATCCTCTTCTCTAACAGTGAGGAGTCTATCTCTGCCTCTCCCCTCAAAGGAGAGCCATAAGATTGCTGCCCACTGGTCTTCAGGAACCTGCTGCACTTTGCAGGCTCTCTCAAGAGCAGTCATCCATTTGTGGATGTCATCCCCACTTTTGTAGGGGGGCACAATCTTGGACAGGTTCCTATTGTCAAAGACCCTATCTTTGTCCCTAGGGACATTGCTGCCACCAGTGGGTATAGACCCACTCTCTCTATGCTGCCTAGCCTTGCTCAGTTTTTCTTCCATCAGGGCTACTTCTAGCTCCTGCTTCCTGATCCTCAGCTGGGCTTCCTGCATTCTGGCCTCATGTTCCCTCCTCTGAGGGGTGGTCAGTCTCCTTCTGGAGTGACCTTGAGAGCCTCTAGAGCCATGGGAAGCATTGGAGTCACCTGAGCGATTCCTTTGCCTTCCAAGCCCTGTGTTAAGTCCACTGGGGAGATCCAATGGGGTGAACCCACTGTCAGTCCCCAATAGCCTTAGTTTAGCTGGGCCAAGTATAACACTTGGCACTGGGCTAGTTCTCCCTTCATCCCCACTCACATCTGTATCCCCATCACTTTCTTCCTCTGTGGTAGGCATCCCATCTAAGGGGTGACTATTGAAAGGGGGTACCTCTGTGGCATCTTCAGAAGGGGGGCCTCCTGTTCCTGACCCTAAGGGGGCTAACTGGGAAGCTTTCCTGAGTTCTCTCTGATTCTCATCATTTTGTAAGAGTTCTCTGAGCTCAGCAGAGGTAGGGTTCTTGGGCTGTTTAAGGCCTCTAAGAGTTGCCAAATGCCTGAGCTCATTCTGGTTAAGGGTAGCAAAGCTGGATGTTGCCCTCTGGGGGTCACTCTCAACAGAGATGGGTACAGTGGACCCCTCTGCCCTGGCCATTGCTCTTAAGTGTGGGTGGATGTGTTGCAATCTACCTACACTTGGGTTTACCTACTAAACCTATCTAGTAGTTGTAGTCAGGGTGTGCTACTCCCTTTGCTCTACAACAACTAAGTTCAGTAGAACTTATGTATATCTAATCTTGTTTTATATGTACCTACAGGTACCTATGTGATCTTTCAATTGGTAACCAAGAGATTACAATGGTAAAACACAGCAAGCTCAAATCCAACCGCTGCTCACCAATGTGAGAAGTTGGCCTGGTATATGATGCTCACTAGTTAAAGTGATCACCTTGTACCATGCCAAGCAACCCTTATGGTGTGGTTGTAAGTCAACCTTTTCGGACTAGCTGCCCTAGTGGTAGCGTAGGCTAAGCAGTCTTTGAGGCTAAACTCGTGAAGCGTGTTAAGCCAGCTGTTTTACCAAATGCAACCCCCTTTTATACCAATGACAGGACACCACACAGATATATATTCAAAATATATATGTATTTATTTATCAAAGTAACCCCTAGTCTCTTTATGAGCACAGGAGCACAAATCGTCAAACAAGATTATCACAGAATACACAGAAGTTGCACTTTATATGGATAGGCCCTGGTGGCCACTCAAACCATATACTAAAATAGTGGTATAAGTACCACGAACAGAAAAGGGAAAAGGCCTAGGGCCTCTAGAATCGCTGGGCCTACAAGGAGCTAACGTCAGTTAGTGACCAGGAGGTCCACGGGTGGCGTGTGCAGAGCAAATAGTCACACGCGTGCTCCCATAGGTTTCAATGGGTGCGTAAAAAGTACAAAGTTACTGCAAAAGGAATCTTCCGGATGACCTAGGAACTTAAGATTTGGAACACAGGCACTAGAGATGTATTACTACACTTGGGCACAGGTGTGCCAGCTTTACCTCACCCACAGGAAGCGGGTGCATAGGCCTCGAAGTGCGTCGGGTTTCTTCTATCTGTTCCGTGGAGCTTGAAGACAAAGATGCTGCAGGCGGTCGGTCCGGGAGAGATGCAGTGGATCCAAGAGTGGATCGGAGATGTTGAAGACCTGTAAGCAGAGGGGACAGTGTTCACAGTCACTAGCCAGTGACCAGCGTGGCACCAGGTGGGTACCAGGCGATGTCGGGTGCAAACAGGTGATGAGGGGTAGCTTGTCTCCGCAGCCACGTGGTCCCTGAAGGTCGACGACGTCCAGGAGTCGGCTCACGAGCTGTCCCACGCAGGCTCTCGCTGTCGGCGGTGTCGGCGACTTGATCGAAGCAAACAAGCCTTGGCAAAAGCAATTGCAAGAGGATTCGGAAATCAGCTGTTGGTTCTGACCAGCAAGGTCAGAGGGATTGCTCCTTTGGAGGGGAGCAAGGGCCAGTCTGGAGCAACCAGACCAGCGGTGTTTGTCGTAGATTTCGTCGCCAAGATGGCCACTAGCCAGCGGGCCAGCAACCGGTTAGGCGCGTCGAGTGGCAAAATGCAGAAGGGCCCCACGCAGATCGTGGAGATGCTGGAGGGCTCACCTTTGGTGCAGATGCTGCTCGAGGGTTGGGCTTCTCAGGACCCAAAGCACAACTTGGAGGGAGCCTCGGTTGTTGCACTGGTCAGCTTGTCGTAGTCGTTCCAAGATGGCTGGCTCCACGTGTCTCGGTGCCTCCACGGGTCTCCTCTTTTCAGGGACTGTGGATCGGGCGGTGAGAGGTCTGGAGGTCCAGGTCTTGTCAGTCTCTGGGCTCGGGCTCCGGCGGGAGGCGGCGGCAAAGCAGATGGTGATTCGCTGGATGGTGCTTGCGTTAGCAAGGTGGTCACTCCCTGACCACAGGGGAGATTTTCTTCAGTCTTCTGTGCAGCAGAATGTCGAAGTTCCCGTCTTCTTCTTAGTTTCAAGTTGATTCCAGGATGTCTGAAGTCTTAGGACACAGCTCCTACCTTTATTCGGATTCTAGGGGCCGGACTACCTGCTAGGTCCCTCCCTAAGGGTGGGACCAGGAAGGGGGGTGGTTACACCCCCAATCCTTTGTCCAGCTCGCCCCAGGCCCGGGACTGGTGTGCCCCAGGACCGGTTTGAACTGGCATATGCACCGAGGCTCCTTGTGAGCCACAGGCATGTCTGGTTTCTTTCAAGCCCTACCTGACCAATACACAAAATCCTGTCTGGGGTGGTGCACGCACCTCCCCTGGCAGGAAACCCTTTGTCCACACCTCCCAAGCTGGAAGGACTCCCAGCAGCAGGAGGGCAGACTTGTGTCTGTGGTGGCAGCATCCATTTTGTGGAGCTGAGGCTATGTCTGATTTTACCCGGGTTTCAGGTACTGTACATGTCGTGTCCCTCTAGAAGGGTGGAATGCTAACCCCGTCGCCAGAATTGGCGAGGGGTTAGTATTCCAATTCGTATGACACCTTACTCGACATGTTTTGATAAAGCCAAACCAAAGTTAGCATTTAACCGCGAGGTTCATAATGCACTTAAGAGTATATGGTATGACGATATCTGGAAACAGTAGAAGGAAGTTGTTCCGACCACTGCAGACAGGCTCAGCTCATGCCAGAGCACCATCTCACATGGAACCAAGCACTCTGCCTTCAGGATTGTTAAGGCCTGCCATAGGAGTGACTTATAGGTTACCAGGTGTCCCATTTAAGGTTAGGTATAGGTATACTACACCTAAGTAAGAGGTGATTACACCAACTTACCCCAGCTGAGTGATCAGCCAGTTGTGTCAAATTGTTAGGCCAAGCCTGGGGTGGCATAATACATGCTGCAGCCCTTGGCAGGCCTTGGGTACACCAATGCCCTGGGTACCTAGTGTACACTGGTACAGGGGCTGACAGGGTGATCCAACCAATTGGGTATGTACCTAGGGTACATGGAGTCCATTTTACAGAGAGAGCAGATAGCCTGAGAGCCTGAATGGCAGGATCTCAGGCCAACTAAGTCGAAAAACCAGCTAGACACTAGGCAAAAATTTGGGGGTAACCATAGTCAGATATCCACCTTCCTACACTAGCCCTGCCGGCACCTAGGGAAACCTAGCAAACCTATACATTTTTGAAAACTAGACACCCAGGGGAATCCAGGATGGGGTGACTTGACTGCCTCCCACCATGGTCTGTTACCCAGAATCCCTTGCAAACATAAACAATTGACAAAAAAAACACATTTTCCCCACATTTCTGTGTTGGAAAGTTCTGGAATCTGCGTGGATCCACAAATTTCCACCCACCCCACATTCCCCAAAGTCCTACGAGAAAAATGGTACCTCACTTGTGCGGGTCGGCCTCGTGCCCGCGACAGGAAACGGCGCAAAACGCAACGTGGTCACACCTCAATTTTGCAGTGAAAAATGACCCTTTTTTGGCAAAGTGACGAGCTGTAGTTTTTTAACCCTAGCACTGCCGGCACCTAGGGAAACCTAGCAAACCTATACATTTTTGAAACCTAGACACCCAGGGGAATCCAGGATGGGGTGACTTGACTGCCTCCCATCATGGTCTGTTACCCAGAATCCCTTGCAAACGTAAAAAATTGACAAAAAAACCACATTTTCCCCACATTTCTGTGATGGAAAGTTCTGGAATCTGCGTGGATCTACAAATTTCCACCCACCCCGCGTTCCCCAAAGTCCTACGAGAAAAATGGTACCTCACTTGTGCGGGTCGGCATAGTGCCCGCGACAGGAAACGGCGCAAAACGCAACGTGGTCACATCTCAATTTTGCAGTGAAAAATGACCCTTTTTTGGCAAAGTGACGAGCTGTAGTTTTTGAACCCTAGCCCTGCCGGCACCTAGGGAAACCTAGCAAACCTATACATTTTTGAAAACTAGACACCCAGGGGAATCCAGGATGGGGTGACTTGACTGCCTCCCACCATGGTCTGATACCCAGAATCCCTTGCAAACGTAAAAAATTGACAAAAAAAACACATTTTCCCCGCATTTCTGTGATGGAAAGTTCTGGAACCTGCGTGGATCCACAAATTTCCACCCACCCCGCGTTCCCCAAAGTCCTACGAGAAAAATGGTACCTCACTTGTGGGGGTCGGCCTAGTGCCCGCGACAGGAAACGGCGCAAAACGTGACGTGGTCACACCTCAATTTTGCAGTGAAAAATTACCCTTTTTTGGCAAAGTGACTAGCTGTAGTTTTTGAACCCTAGCCCTGCCGGCACCTAGGGAAACCTAGCAAACCTATACATTTTTGTAAACTAAACACCCAGGGGAATCCAGGATGGGGTGACTTGACTGCCTCCCACCATGGTCTGTTACCCAGAATCCCTTGCAAACGTAAATAATTGACAAAAAAAACACATTTTCCCCACATTTCTGTGATGGAAAGTTCTGGATTCTGCGTGGATCCACAAATTTCCACCCACCCCGCGTTCCCCAATGTCCTACGAGAAAAATGGTACCTCACTTGTGCGGGTCGGCATAGTGCCCGCGACAGGAAACGGCACAAAACGCAACGTGGTCACACCTCAATTTTGCAGTGAAAAATGACCCTTTTTTGGCAAAGTGACAAGCTGTAGTTTTTGAACCCTAGCCCTGCCGGCACCTAGGGAAACCTAGCAAACCTATACATTTTTGAAAACTAGACACCCAGGGGAATCCAGGATGGGGTGACTTGATTGCCTCCCACCATGGTCTGTTACCCAGAATCCCTTGCAAACGTAATAAATTGACAAAAAAAACAGATTTTCCCCACATTTCTGTGATGGAAAGTTCTGGAATCTGCGTGGATCCACAAATTTCCACCCACCCCGCGTTCCCCAAAGTCCTACGAGAAAAATGGTATCTCACGTGTGCGGGTCGGCCTAGTGCCCGCGACAGGAAACGGCGCAAAACGCGACGTGGTCACACCTCAATTTTGCAGTGAAAAATGACCCTTTTTTGGTAAAGTGATGAGCTGTAGTTTTTGAACCCTAGCCCTGCCGGCACCTAGGGAAACCTAGCAAACCTATACATTTTTGAAAACTAGACACCCAGGGGAATCCAGGATGGGGTGACTTGACTGCCTCCCACCATGGTCTGATACCCAGAATCCCTTGCAAACGTAAAAAAGTGACAAAAAAAACACATTTTCCCCACATTTCTGTGATGGAAAGTTCTGGAATCTGCGTGGATCCACAAATTTCCACCCACCCCGCGTTCCCCAAAGTCCTACGAGAAAAATGGTACCTCACTTGTGGGGGTCGGCCTAGTGCCCGCGACAGGAAACGGCGCAAAACGCGACGTGGTCACACCTCAATTTTGCAGTGAAAAATGACCCTTTTTTGGCAAAGTGACTAGCTGTAGTTTATGAACCCTAGCCCTGCCGGCACCTAGGGAAACCTAGCAAACCTATACATTTTTGTAAACTAGACACCCAGGGGAATCCAGGATGGGGTGACTTGACTGCCTCCCACCATGGTCTGTTACCCAGAATCCCTTGCAAACGTAAAAAATTGACAAAAAAAACACATTTTCTACATATTTCTGTGATGGAAAGTTCTGGAATCTGCGTGGATCCACAAATTTCCACCCACCCCGCGTTCCCCAAAGTCCTACGAGAAAAATGGTACCTCACTTGTGTGGGTCGGCATAGTGCCCGCGACAGGAAACGGCGCAAAACGCAACGTGGTCACACCTCAATTTTGCAGTGAAAAATGACCCTTTTTTGGCAAAGTGACGAGCTGTAGTTTTTTAACCCTAGCCCTGCCGGCACCTAGGGAAACCTAGCAAACCTATACATTTTTGAAAACTAGACACCCAGGGGAATACAGGATGGGGTGACTTGACTGCCTCCCACCATGGTCTGTTACCCAGAATCCCTTGCAAACATAAAAAATTGACAAAAAAAACACATTTTTCCCACATTTCTGTGATGGAAAGTTCTGGAATCTGCGTGGATCCACAAATTTCCACCCACCCCGCGTTCCCCAAAGTCCTACGAGAAAAATGGTACCTCACTTGTGCGGGTCGGCCTAGTGCCCGCGACAGGAAACGGCGCAAAACGCGACGTGGTCACACCTCAATTTTGCAGTGAAAAATGACCCTTTTTTGGCAAAGTGACGAGCTGTAGGTTTTGAACCCTAGCCCTGCCGGCACCTAGGGAAACCTAGGAAACCTATACATTTTTGAAAACTAGACACGCAGGGGAATCCAAGATGGGGTGACTTGACTGCCTCCCACCATGGTCTGTTACCCAAAATTCCTTGCAAACGTAAAAAATTGACAAAAAAAACACATTTTCCCCACATTTCTGTGATGGAAAGTTCTGGAATCTGCGTGGATCCACAAATTTCCACCCACCCCGTGTTCCCCAAAGTCCTACGAGAAAAATGGTACCTCACTTGTGCGGGTCGGCATAGTGCCCGCGACAGGAAACGGCGCAAAACGCAACGTGGTCACACCTCAATTTTGCAGTGAAAAAATTACCCCTTTTTGGCAAAGTGACTAGCTGTAGTTTTTGAACCCTAGCCCTGCCGGCACCTAGGGAACCCTAGCAAACCTATACATTTTTGAAAACTAGACACCCAGGGGAATCCAGGATGGGGTGACTTGACTGCCTCCCACCATGGTCTGTTACCCAGAATCCCTTGCAAACGTAAAACATTGACAAAAAAAACACATTTTCCCCACATTTCTGTGATGGAAAGTTCTGGAATCTGCGTGGATCCACAAATTTCCACCCACCCCGCGTTCCCCAAAGTCCTACGAGAAAAATGGTACCTCACTTGTGCGGGTCAGCATAGTGCCCGCGACAGGAAACGGCGCAAAACGCAACGTGGTCACACCTCAATTTTGCAGTAAAAAATGACCCTTTTTTGGCAAAGTGACGAGCTGTAGTTTTTGAACCCTAGCCCTGCCGGCACTTAGGGAAACCTAGCAAACCTATACATTTTTGAAAACCAGACACCCAGGGGAATCCAGGATGGGGTGACTTGACTGCCTCCCACCATGGTCTGTTACCCAGAATCCCTTGCAAACATAAAAAATTGACAAAAAAAACACATTTTCCCCACATTTCTGTGATGGAAAGTTCTGGAATCTGCGTGGATCCACAAATTTCCAACCACCCCGCGTTCCCCAAAGTCCTACGAGAAAAATGGTACCTCACTTGTGCGGGTCGGCCTAGTGCCCGCGACAGGAAACGGTGCAAAACGCGACGTGGTCACACCTCAATTTTGCAGTGAAAAATGACCCTTTTTTGGCAAAGTGACGAGCTGTAGGTTTTGAACCCTAGCCCTGCCGGCACCTAGGGAAACCTAGGAAACCTATACATTTTTGGAAACTAGACACGCAGGGGAATCCAAGATGGGGTGACTTGACTGCCTCCCACCATGGTCTGTTACCCAGAATTCCTTGCAAACGTAAAAAATTGACAAAAAAAACACATTTTCCCCACATTTCTGTGATGGAAAGTTCTGGAATCTGCGTGGATCCACAAATTTCCACCCACCCCGTGTTCCCCAAAGTCCTACGAGAAAAATGGTACCTCACTTGTGCGGGTCGGCATAGTGCCCGCGACAGGAAACGGCGCAAAACGCAACGTGGTCACACCTCAATTTTACAGTGAAAAAATTACCCCTTTTTGGCAAAGTGACTAGCTGTAGTTTTTGAACCCTAGCCCTGCCGGCACCTAGGGAAACCTAGCAAACCTATACATTTTTGAAAACTAGACACCCAGGGGAATCCAGGATGGGGTGACTTGACTGCCTCCCACCATGGTCTGTTACTCAGAATCCCTTGCAAACATAAACAATTGACAAAAAAAACACATTTTCCCCACATTTCTGTGTTGGAAAGTTCTGGAATCTGCGTGGATCCACAAATTTCCACCCACCCCACGTTCCCCAAAGTCCTACGAGAAAAATGGTACCTCACTTGTGCGGGTCGGCCTCGTGCCCGCGACAGGAAACGGCGCAAAACGCAACGTGGTCACACCTCAATTTTGCAGTGAAAAATGACCCTTTTTTGGCAAAGTGACGAGCTGTAGTTTTTTAACCCTAGCACTGCCGGCACCTAGGGAAACCTAGCAAACCTATACATTTTTGAAACCTAGACACCCAGGGGAATCCAGGATGGGGTGACTTGACTGCCTCCCATCATGGTCTGTTACCCAGAATCCCTTGCAAACGTAAAAAATTGACAAAAAAAACACATTTTCCCCACATTTCTGTGATGGAAAGTTCTGGAATCTGCGTGGATCTACAAATTTCCACCCACCCCGCGTTCCCCAAAGTCCTACGAGAAAAATGGTACCTCACTTGTGCGGGTCGGCATAGTGCCCGCGACAGGAAACGGCGCAAAACGCAACGTGGTCACACCTCAATTTTGCAGTGAAAAATGACCCTTTTTTGGCAAAGTGACTAGCTGTAGTTTTTGAACCCTAGCCCTGCCGGCACCTAGGGAAACCTAGCAAACCTATACATTTTTGTAAACTAAACACCCAGGGGAATCCAGGATGGGGTGACTTGACTGCCTCCCACCATGGTCTGTTACCCAGAATCCCTTGCAAACGTAAAGAATTGACAAAAAAAACACATTTTCCCCACATTTCTGTGATGGAAAGTTCTGGAATCTGCGTGGATCCACAAATTTCCACACACCCCGCGTTCCCCAAAGTCCTACGAGAAAAATGGTACCTCACTTGTGCGGGTCGGCATAGTGCCCGCGACAGGAAACGGCGCAAAACGCAACGTGGTCACACCTCAATTTTGCAGTGAAAAAATTACCCCTTTTTGGCAAAGTGACTAGCTGTAGTTTTTGAACCCTAGCCCTGCCGGCACCTAGGGAACCCTAGCAAACCTATACATTTTTGAAAACTAGACACCCAGGGGAATCCAGGATGGGGTGACTTGACTGCCTCCCACCATGGTCTGTTACCCAGAATCCCTTGCAAACGTAAAACATTGACAAAAAAAACACATTTTCCCCACATTTCTGTGATGGAAAGTTCTGGAATCTGCGTGGATCCACAAATTTCCACCCACCCCGCGTTCCCCAAAGTCCTACGAGAAAAATGGTACCTCACTTGTGCGGGTCAGCATAGTGCCCGCGACAGGAAACGGCGCAAAACGCAACGTGGTCACACCTCAATTTTGCAGTAAAAAATGACCCTTTTTTGGCAAAGTGACGAGCTGTAGTTTTTGAACCCTAGCCCTGCCGGCACTTAGGGAAACCTAGCAAACCTATACATTTTTGAAAACCAGACACCCAGGGGAATCCAGGATGGGGTGACTTGACTGCCTCCCACCATGGTCTGTTACCCAGAATCCCTTGCAAACATAAAAAATTGACAAAAAAAACACATTTTCCCCACATTTCTGTGATGGAAAGTTCTGGAATCTGCGTGGATCCACAAATTTCCAACCACCCCGCGTTCCCCAAAGTCCTACGAGAAAAATGGTACCTCACTTGTGCGGGTCGGCCTAGTGCCCGCGACAGGAAACGGCGCAAAACGCGACGTGGTCACACCTCAATTTTGCAGTGAAAAATGACCCTTTTTTGGCAAAGTGACGAGCTGTAGGTTTTGAACCCTAGCCCTGCCGGCACCTAGGGAAACCTAGGAAACCTATACATTTTTGGAAACTAGACACGCAGGGGAATCCAAGATGGGGTGACTTGACTGCCTCCCACCATGGTCTGTTACCCAGAATTCCTTGCAAACGTAAAAAATTGACAAAAAAAACACATTTTCCCCACATTTCTGTGATGGAAAGTTCTGGAATCTGCGTGGATCCACAAATTTCCACCCACCCCGTGTTCCCCAAAGTCCTACGAGAAAAATGGTACCTCACTTGTGCGGGTCGGCATAGTGCCCGCGACAGGAAACGGCGCAAAACGCAACGTGGTCACACCTCAATTTTACAGTGAAAAAATTACCCCTTTTTGGCAAAGTGACTAGCTGTAGTTTTTGAACCCTAGCCCTGCCGGCACCTAGGGAAACCTAGCAAACCTATACATTTTTGAAAACTAGACACCCAGGGGAATCCAGGATGGGGTGACTTGACTGCCTCCCACCATGGTCTGTTACTCAGAATCCCTTGCAAACATAAACAATTGACAAAAAAAACACATTTTCCCCACATTTCTGTGTTGGAAAGTTCTGGAATCTGCGTGGATCCACAAATTTCCACCCACCCCACGTTCCCCAAAGTCCTACGAGAAAAATGGTACCTCACTTGTGCGGGTCGGCCTCGTGCCCGCGACAGGAAACGGCGCAAAACGCAACGTGGTCACACCTCAATTTTGCAGTGAAAAATGACCCTTTTTTGGCAAAGTGACGAGCTGTAGTTTTTTAACCCTAGCACTGCCGGCACCTAGGGAAACCTAGCAAACCTATACATTTTTGAAACCTAGACACCCAGGGGAATCCAGGATGGGGTGACTTGACTGCCTCCCATCATGGTCTGTTACCCAGAATCCCTTGCAAACGTAAAAAATTGACAAAAAAAACACATTTTCCCCACATTTCTGTGATGGAAAGTTCTGGAATCTGCGTGGATCTACAAATTTCCACCCACCCCGCGTTCCCCAAAGTCCTACGAGAAAAATGGTACCTCACTTGTGCGGGTCGGCATAGTGCCCGCGACAGGAAACGGCGCAAAACGCAACGTGGTCACACCTCAATTTTGCAGTGAAAAATGACCCTTTTTTGGCAAAGTGACTAGCTGTAGTTTTTGAACCCTAGCCCTGCCGGCACCTAGGGAAACCTAGCAAACCTATACATTTTTGTAAACTAAACACCCAGGGGAATCCAGGATGGGGTGACTTGACTGCCTCCCACCATGGTCTGTTACCCAGAATCCCTTGCAAACGTAAAGAATTGACAAAAAAAACACATTTTCCCCACATTTCTGTGATGGAAAGTTCTGGAATCTGCGTGGATCCACAAATTTCCACACACCCCGCGTTCCCCAATGTCCTACGAGAAAAATGGTACCTCACTTGTGCGGGTCGGCATAGTGCCCGCGATAGGAAACGGCACAAAACGCAACGTGGTCACACCTCAATTTTGCAGTGAAAAATGACCCTTTTTTGGCAAAGTGACAAGCTGTAGTTTTTGAACCCTAGCTGTAGGAGAGTAGGGTCTGCTATCCTATGGTCACCCCAAATTTTTGCTTTTTGCTTCACTGGTTTTTGACATATTGAGGCTGTGGGCCTGCCAATCAGACCCCCAGCCTGCTGTTCTCTCTACTAAATTAAAACTATGCACCCTAGGTGCATAACCAATTGGAAGTGGATCACCCTGTCAGCCCCTGTACCAGTGTACACTAGGTACCCAGGGCATTGGTGTACCCAAGGCCTGCCAGGGGCTGCAGCATGCATTATGCCACCCCAGGCTTGGCCTAACAACCTGACACAACTGGCTGATCACTCAGCTGGGGTAAGTTGGTGTAATCACCTCTTACTTGGGTGTAGTATACCTATACCTAACCTTAAATGGGACACCTGGTAACCTATAAGTCACTCCTATGGCAGGCCTTAACAATCCTGAAGGCAGAGTGCTTGGTTCCATGTGAGATGGTGCTCGGGCATGAGCTGAGCCTGTCTGCAGTGGTCGGAACAACTTCCTTCTACTGTTTCCAGATATCGTCATACCATATACTCTTAAGTGCATTATGAACCTCGCGGTTAAATGCTATCTTTGGTTTGGCTTTATCAAAACATGTCGAGTAAGGTGTCATACGAATTGGAATACTAACCCCTCGCCAATTCTGGCGACGGGGTTAGCATTCCACCCTTCTAGAGGGACACGACATGTACAGTACCTGAAACCCGGGTAAAATCAGACATAGCCTCAGCTCCACAAAATGGATGCTGCCACCACAGACACAAGTCTGCCCTCCTGCTGCTGGGAGTCCTTCCAGCTTGGGAGGTGTGGACAAAGGGTTTCCTGCCAGGGGAGGTGCATGCACCACCCCAGACAGGATTTTGTGTATTGGTCAGGTAGGGCTTGAAAGAAACCAGACATGCCTGTGGCTCACAAGGAGCCTCGGTGCATATGCCAGTTCAAACCGGTCCTGGGGCACACCAGTCCCGGGCCTGGGGCGAGCTGGACAAAGGATTGGGGGTGTAACCACCCCCCTTCCTGGTCCCACCCTTAGGGAGGGACCTAGCAGGTAGTCCGGCCCCTAGAATCCGCTTAAAGGTAGGAGCTGTGTCCTAAGACTTCAGACATCCTGGAATCAACTTGAAACTAAGAAGAAGACGGGAACTTCGACATTCTGCTGCACAGAAGACTGAAGAAAATCTCCCCTGTGGTCAGGGAGTGACCACCTTGCTAACGCAAGCACCATCCAGCGAATCACCGTCTGCTTTGCCGCCGCCTCCCGCCGGAGCCCGAGCCCAGAGACTGACAAGACCTGGACCTCCAGACCTCTCACCGCCCGATCCACAGTCCCTGCAAAGAGGAGACCCGTGGAGGCACCGAGACACGTGGAGCCAGCCATCTTGGAACGACTACGACAAGCTGACCAGTGCAACAACCGAGGCTCCCTCCAAGTTGTGCTTTGGGTCCTGAGAAGCCCAACCCTCGAGCAGCATCTGCACCAAAGGTGAGCCCTCCAGCATCTCCACGATCTGCGTGGGGCCCTTCTGCATTTTGCCACTCGACGCGCCTAACCGGTTGCTGGCCCGCTGGCTAGTGGCCATCTTGGCGACGAAATCTACGACAAACACCGCTGGTCTGGTTGCTCCAGACTGGCCCTTGCTCCCCTCCAAAGGAGCAATCCCTCTGACCTTGCTGGTCAGAACCAACAGCTGATTTCCGAATCCTTCTACAATTGCTTTTGCCAAGGCTTGTTTGCTTCAATCAAGTCGCCGACACCGCCGACAGCGAGAGCCTGCGTGGGACAGCTCGTGAGCCGACTCCTGGACGTCGTCGACCTTCAGGGACCACGTGGCTGCGGAGACAAGCTACCCCTCATCACCTGTTTGCACCCGACATCGCCTGGTACCCACCTGGTGCCACGCTGGTCACTGGCTAGTGACTGTGAACACTGTCCCCTCTGCTTACAGGTCTTCAACATCTCCGATCCACTCTTGGATCCACTGCATCTCTTCCCGACCGACCGCCTGCAGCACTTTTGTCTACAGGCCCCACGGAACAGATAGAAGAAACCCGACGCACTTCGAGGCCTATGCACCCGCTTCCTGTGGGTGAGGTAAAGCTGGCACACCTGTGCCCATGTGTAGTAATACATCTCTAGTGCCTGTGTTCCAAATCTTAAGTTCCTAGGTCATCCGGAAGATTCCTTTTGCAGTAACTTTGTACTTTTTACGCACCCATTGAAACCTATGGGAGCCCGCGTGTGACTATTTGCTCTGCACACGCCACCCGTGGACCTCCTGGTCACTAACTGACGTTAGCTCCTTGTAGGCCCAGCGATTCTAGAGGCCCTAGGCCTTTTCCCTTTTCTGTTCGTGGTACTTATACCACTATTTTAGTATATGGTTTGAGTGGCCACCAGGGCCTATCCATATAACGTGCAACTTCTGTGTATTCTGTGATAATCTTGTTTGACGATTTGTGCTCCTGTGCTCATAAAGAGACTAGGGGTTACTTTGAGAAATAAATACATATATATTTTGAATATATATCTGTGTGGTGTCCTTTCATTGGTATAAAAGGGGGTTACTATTGGTAAAACAGCTTGCTTAACACGTTTCACGAGTTTAGCCTCAAAGACTGCTTAGCCTACGCTACCACTAGGGCAGCTGGTCCGAAAAGGTTGACTTACAACCACACCATAAGGGTTGCTTGGCATGGTACAAGGTGGTCACTAGAACTAGTGAACAGCATATACCAGGCCAACTTCTCACATTGGTGAGCAGCGGTTGGATTTGAGCTTGCTGTGTTTTACCATTGTAATCTCTTGGTTACCAATTGAAAGATCACATAGGTACCTGTAGGTACATATAAAACAAGATTAGATATACATAAGTTCTACTGAACTTAGTTGTTGTAGAGCAAAGGGAGTAGCACACCCTGACTACAACTACTAGATAGGTTTAGTAGGTAAACCCAAGTGTAGGTAGATTGCAACACATCCACCCACACTTAAGAGCAATGGCCGGGGCAGAGGGGTCCACTGTACCCATCTCTGTTGAGAGTGACCCCCAGAGGGCACCATCCAGCTTTGCTACCCTTAATCAGAATGAGCTCAGGCATTTGGCAACTCTTAGAGGCCTTAAACAGCCCAAGAACCCAAACTCTGCTGAGCTCAGAGAGCTCTTACAGAATGATGAGAATCAGAGAGCACTCAAGAAAGCTTCCCAGTTAGCCCCCTTAGGGACAGGAACAGGAGGCCCCCCTTCTGAAGATGCCACTGAAGTACCCCTTCCCAATAGTCACCCCTTAGATGGGATGCCTACCACAGAGGAAGAAAGTGAAAAGGATACTGACAGTAGTGAGGATGAAGGGAGAACTAGCCCAGTGCCAAGTATTATACTTGGCCCAGCTAAACCAAGGCTATTGGGGACTGACAGTGGGTTCAACCCACTGGATCTCCCCAGTGGACTTAACACAGGGCTTGGAAGGCAAAGGAATCGCTCAGGTGACTCCAATGCTTCCCATGGCTCTAGAGGCTCTCAAGGTCACTCCAGGAAAAGGATGACCACCCCTCAGAGGAGGGAACATGAGGCCAGAATGCAGGAAGCCCAGCTGAGGATCAGGAAGCAGGAGCTAGAAGTAGCCCTGATGGAAGAAAAACTGAACAAGGCTAGGCAACCTAGAGAGAGTGGGTCTATACCCACTGGTGGCAGCATTGTCCCTAAGGACAAAGATAGGGTCTTTGACAATAGGAACCTGTCTAAGGTTGTGCCCCCCTACAAAAGTGGGGATGACATCCACAAATGGATAACTGCTCTTGAGAGAGCCTGCAAAGTACAGCAGGTTCCTGAAGACCAGTGGGCAGCAATCCTCTGGCTCTCCTTTGAAGGAAGAGGCAGAGACAGACTCCTCACTGTTAGAGAAGAGGATGTCAGAAACTACAGAGTCCTGAAGAGTGTTCTGGTAGATGGGTTAGGCTTAACCACTGAACAGTACAGGTTAATGTTCAGAGACACCCAAAAGACACAGACTCAGGACTGGTCTGAATACATTGAATGTGCCACTAAGGCTTTGGAGGGTTGGTTGCTGGGAAGTAAGGTATCTGATTTTACAGGATTGTATAATTTGATGATGAGAGAACAGATTTTAAATAACTGTCAAAACCAGCAACTGCATCAACACTTGGTTGACTCTGATCTGACCTCTCCCCAAGAATTGGGAAAGAAGGCAGACAAATGGGTCAGAACCAGGGTTAAGCAAAAGAACCAGAACCAGGGCCAAGGGGGTGATCAGAAGAAAACAGACCAAAAGGGTGGAGATCAGAAACCTAAAGACCAGAAGTCTTCAACAGGGCCCCAAACTACTACTAAGGAGGGTGGGTCCCAACAGTCCAAAAAGAAGAAAGAAGGTCAGAAGAAACCCTGGTGCAATCATTGTAAAAATACAACTCACTGGACTAGTGATTGCAAAAAGGGTGGAGCCCCCAACACTGTTGCCCCTAAGGCACCTGCTCCCAGTACTACTGTTAGCGGTGTTGGTCCCCAGACAAAGGGTGTAGTGGGAATCACTATGGGAACTGAAGGAGATTCTGACTTAGACAGAACCCTTACACAGGCAGTCTTGATCTGTGATGGGGACATTGATTTGTCCCTGACTGTGAGCCCCAGTAACCTGGGCAAGTACAGACAGACTCCTTTAATTAATGACAAAGTGGCTCAAGCCTACAGGGACACATGTGCCAGTGTCACTATGGTGACACCAGGCTTTGTGGATCCTGGACAGTACATACCAGGTGAGAACTACCTGGTGACCAATGCCAGCAATGCCACTACTTCACATAGTGTGGCAGTTGTTAACTTCTCATGGGGAGGGGTAACTGGCCTCAAAAGGGTTGTGGTTAGTGCAGACCTCCCAGTAGAATGTTTGTTGGGCAATGACCTAGAGAGTTCTCTATGGTCAGAAGTGGAGTACAGGACTCATGCAGAGATGTTAGGTATATCATCACATGTCCTTGCTGTGACCAGGTCACAGGCCAAAAAGTGCCTCACTGAACCACAGGTCTTGGATCCTGGAACAATGGACCAAGCACCTACCAAGAAGAAGAACAGGAGGGTCAAGGCTGTGCCTTCCCCCCTGCCTCAGAGTGATGATCAGCCTTCCCAGGAAGCTGATCTAGAGGACCCTGAAGGAACTGTCCCTGAAGAGCTTGAACCTGATCAGGTTGAGTTTCTGGGGACAGGGGGACCTTCAAGGGCTGACTTGAGGCAGGCTCAGTTATCCTGTCCCTCTCTTGAACCCCTCAGACAGCTGGCTGCTGCTGAGGCTGCTGGGAATGCTCAAGGTACCCATAAAGTGTATTGGGATGAAGGGCTCCTTTATTCAGAGGCTAGAGACCCCAAGCCTGGTGCAACCAGGAGGTTGGTTATACCTCTGCAATTTAGGGGCTTCCTTCTTACCTTGGCCCATGATATTCCTTTAGCAGGACACCTAGGCCAGAACAAGACCTGGGACAGACTTGTCCCTCACTTTCACTGGCCTCATATGAATGAAGATACAAAGGAGTTTTGTCGCTCCTGTGTTACCTGCCAAGCCAGTGGCAAATCAGGTGGCACAACAAAGGCCCCCCTAATACCACTACCTGTGGTGGGGGTCCCCTTTGAAAGAGTGGGAATAGACATAGTGGGTCCCATGGATCCTCCCACTGCATCTGGGCACAGATTTATACTGGTGGTAGTGGATCATGCCACCAGGTATCCAGAGGCAATTCCCCTTAGGACCACTACAGCTCCTGTTGTGGCCAGGGCCCTGCTGGGAGTATTCTCCAGAGTGGGGTTTCCTAAGGAGGTAGTATCTGACAGAGGTACCAACTTTATGTCAGGATACTTGACAGCTATGTGGAAGGAATGTGGTGTCAACTACAAGTTCACCACCCCTTATCACCCACAATGCAATGGGCTTGTTGAGAGATTCAACAAGACCCTAAAGGGTATGATCAAAGGATTACCTGAAAAGCTCAGGCGAAGATGGGATATCCTTCTACCCTGCCTTCTGTTTGCTTACAGAGAGGTCCCACAAAAAGGAGTTGGCTACAGCCCCTTTGAATTGTTGTTTGGGCACCCTGTGAGAGGCCCACTGTGTTTGGTGAAGGAAGGATGGGAGTTACCTCTCAAAAAGCCTAAGCTAGACATAGTGGACTATGTACTTGGTCTCCGCTCAAGGATGGCTGAGTATATGGAGAAGGCATCTAAAAACCTTGAGGCAAGCCAGGCCTTACAGAAAGCTTGGCATGACCAAAAGGCTGTCTTGGTTGAGTATCAGCCAGGACAGAAGGTATGGGTGTTGGAGCCGGTGGCCCCAGCAGCACTCCAAGACAAATGGTCTGGACCCCATACAATCCTGGAAAAGAAGGGAGAGGTCACCTACTTGGTCGACCTAGGAACTCCCAGGAGTCCCCACAGGGTACTCCATGTTAACAGGCTTAAAGCATATGTTGACAGGGCAGACATGGGCTTGCTCATGGCTACAGATGAGGGACAGGAGGAAGAGAGTGACCCTCTCCCAGACCTGTTGTCTCAGAACCCTGAAGATGGCTCAGTTGAAGGAGTGACCCTTGGAGGCAACCTCACTGCCCATCAGCAGACTGAATGTAGACAGGTTCTACAATCATTTTCACATATGTTTTCCTTGATACCTAGTCAAACTGACTGGTGTACCCATGTTGTGGACACTGGTGACAGTCTGCCTGTAAAGAACAAACTTTACAGACAACCTGACCACGTCAGGGACTGTATAAAGGCTGAGGTACATAAAATGCTGGAATTAGGTGTCATTGAACCCTCAGAGAGCCCCTGGGCTAGCCCAGTGGTTCTGGTCCCCAAACCTCACACCAAAGATGGCAAGAGAGAGATGAGGTTCTGTGTGGATTACAGAGGACTCAATGCTGTCACCAGGACAGATGCACACCCTATTCCAAGGGCAGATGAGCTCATAGACAAACTAGCTTCTGCAAAGTTTTTGAGCACATTTGACTTGACAGCTGGCTATTGGCAAATCAGGTTAGCTGAGGAGTCTAAGGCCAAAACAGCATTCTCAACCCCAGGTGGGCATTATCAGTTTGTGGTGATGCCCTTTGGTCTGAAGAATGCACCTGCCACCTTCCAAAGGCTGGTGAACCAAGTCCTTACTGGGTTGGATGACTTTTGCGCAGCATATCTTGATGACATTGCTGTCTTTAGTTCCACCTGGGAGGATCACCTGATCCACCTGAAGAAGGCTCTTGAGGCTCTGCAAAGGGCAGGCCTCACTATCAAGGCTACTAAGTGCCAGATAGGGCAGAGTAAGGTTGTGTATTTGGGCCACCTTGTAGGTGGGGGCCAAGTTCAACCACTGGAGAGTAAGATACAGTCCATCAAGGATTGGTCCCCTCCAACCACCCAGACTCAAGTTCGAGCTTTCTTGGGCTTGACTGGGTATTACAGGAAGTTTGTTAAGAACTATGGGTCCATTGTGACTCCTCTTAATGATCTGACATCCAAGAAGATGCCCAAAAAGGTTCAGTGGACAGTAAGCTGTCAAAAGGCATTTGATGACCTGAAGGAGGCCATGTGCTCTGCACCTATCCTGAAAAGTCCTGACTACTCCAAAGAGTTTATTGTCCAAACAGATGCTTCTGAGTTGGGTGTGGGAGCTGTGCTGTCACAACTTAATGTAGATGGTCAAGACCAACCCATTGCTTTTATTAGCAGAAGGTTGACCCCCAGAGAGAAGAATTGGTCAGCTATTGAGAGGGAGGCCTTTGCTGTGGTGTGGGCCCTGAAGAAGCTGAGGCCATACTTGTTTGGCACTCACTTCAAGATTCAGACCGACCATAAGCCCCTCTTGTGGCTAAATCAGATGAAGGGTGAAAACCCCAAACTGCTTAGGTGGTCCATTTCCCTACAGGGGATGGACTTTACAGTGGAGCACCGGCCAGGTACTGACCATGGGAATGCAGATGGTCTCTCCAGGTACTTCCACTTAGGACATGAAGACGAGACTGGTCAAGGCTAGTTTAATGTCCCAGCGTTTGGGGGGGGGTTGTGTAGGAGAGTAGGGTCTGCTATCCTATGGTCACCCCAAATTTTTGCTTTTTGCTTCACTGGTTTTTGACATATTGAGGCTGTGGGCCTGCCAATCAGACCCCCAGCCTGCTGTTCTCTCTACTAAATTAAAACTATGCACCCTAGGTGCATAACCAATTGGAAGTGGATCACCCTGTCAGCCCCTGTACCAGTGTACACTAGGTACCCAGGGCATTGGTGTACCCAAGGCCTGCCAGGGGCTGCAGCATGCATTATGCCACCCCAGGCTTGGCCTAACAACCTGACACAACTGGCTGATCACTCAGCTGGGGTAAGTTGGTGTAATCACCTCTTACTTGGGTGTAGTATACCTATACCTAACCTTAAATGGGACACCTGGTAACCTATAAGTCACTCCTATGGCAGGCCTTAACAATCCTGAAGGCAGAGTGCTTGGTTCCATGTGAGATGGTGCTCGGGCATGAGCTGAGCCTGTCTGCAGTGGTCGGAACAACTTCCTTCTACTGTTTCCAGATATCGTCATACCATATACTCTTAAGTGCATTATGAACCTCGCGGTTAAATGCTATCTTTGGTTTGGCTTTATCAAAACATGTCGAGTAAGGTGTCATACGAATTGGAATACTAACCCCTCGCCAATTCTGGCGACGGGGTTAGCATTCCACCCTTCTAGAGGGACACGACATGTACAGTACCTGAAACCCGGGTAAAATCAGACATAGCCTCAGCTCCACAAAATGGATGCTGCCACCACAGACACAAGTCTGCCCTCCTGCTGCTGGGAGTCCTTCCAGCTTGGGAGGTGTGGACAAAGGGTTTCCTGCCAGGGGAGGTGCATGCACCACCCCAGACAGGATTTTGTGTATTGGTCAGGTAGGGCTTGAAAGAAACCAGACATGCCTGTGGCTCACAAGGAGCCTCGGTGCATATGCCAGTTCAAACCGGTCCTGGGGCACACCAGTCCCGGGCCTGGGGCGAGCTGGACAAAGGATTGGGGGTGTAACCACCCCCCTTCCTGGTCCCACCCTTAGGGAGGGACCTAGCAGGTAGTCCGGCCCCTAGAATCCGCTTAAAGGTAGGAGCTGTGTCCTAAGACTTCAGACATCCTGGAATCAACTTGAAACTAAGAAGAAGACGGGAACTTCGACATTCTGCTGCACAGAAGACTGAAGAAAATCTCCCCTGTGGTCAGGGAGTGACCACCTTGCTAACGCAAGCACCATCCAGCGAATCACCGTCTGCTTTGCCGCCGCCTCCCGCCGGAGCCCGAGCCCAGAGACTGACAAGACCTGGACCTCCAGACCTCTCACCGCCCGATCCACAGTCCCTGCAAAGAGGAGACCCGTGGAGGCACCGAGACACGTGGAGCCAGCCATCTTGGAACGACTACGACAAGCTGACCAGTGCAACAACCGAGGCTCCCTCCAAGTTGTGCTTTGGGTCCTGAGAAGCCCAACCCTCGAGCAGCATCTGCACCAAAGGTGAGCCCTCCAGCATCTCCACGATCTGCGTGGGGCCCTTCTGCATTTTGCCACTCGACGCGCCTAACCGGTTGCTGGCCCGCTGGCTAGTGGCCATCTTGGCGACGAAATCTACGACAAACACCGCTGGTCTGGTTGCTCCAGACTGGCCCTTGCTCCCCTCCAAAGGAGCAATCCCTCTGACCTTGCTGGTCAGAACCAACAGCTGATTTCCGAATCCTTCTACAATTGCTTTTGCCAAGGCTTGTTTGCTTCAATCAAGTCGCCGACACCGCCGACAGCGAGAGCCTGCGTGGGACAGCTCGTGAGCCGACTCCTGGACGTCGTCGACCTTCAGGGACCACGTGGCTGCGGAGACAAGCTACCCCTCATCACCTGTTTGCACCCGACATCGCCTGGTACCCACCTGGTGCCACGCTGGTCACTGGCTAGTGACTGTGAACACTGTCCCCTCTGCTTACAGGTCTTCAACATCTCCGATCCACTCTTGGATCCACTGCATCTCTTCCCGACCGACCGCCTGCAGCACTTTTGTCTACAGGCCCCACGGAACAGATAGAAGAAACCCGACGCACTTCGAGGCCTATGCACCCGCTTCCTGTGGGTGAGGTAAAGCTGGCACACCTGTGCCCATGTGTAGTAATACATCTCTAGTGCCTGTGTTCCAAATCTTAAGTTCCTAGGTCATCCGGAAGATTCCTTTTGCAGTAACTTTGTACTTTTTACGCACCCATTGAAACCTATGGGAGCCCGCGTGTGACTATTTGCTCTGCACACGCCACCCGTGGACCTCCTGGTCACTAACTGACGTTAGCTCCTTGTAGGCCCAGCGATTCTAGAGGCCCTAGGCCTTTTCCCTTTTCTGTTCGTGGTACTTATACCACTATTTTAGTATATGGTTTGAGTGGCCACCAGGGCCTATCCATATAACGTGCAACTTCTGTGTATTCTGTGATAATCTTGTTTGACGATTTGTGCTCCTGTGCTCATAAAGAGACTAGGGGTTACTTTGAGAAATAAATACATATATATTTTGAATATATATCTGTGTGGTGTCCTTTCATTGGTATAAAAGGGGGTTACTATTGGTAAAACAGCTTGCTTAACACGTTTCACGAGTTTAGCCTCAAAGACTGCTTAGCCTACGCTACCACTAGGGCAGCTGGTCCGAAAAGGTTGACTTACAACCACACCATAAGGGTTGCTTGGCATGGTACAAGGTGGTCACTAGAACTAGTGAACAGCATATACCAGGCCAACTTCTCACACTAGCCCTGCCGGCACCTAGGGAAACCTAGCAAACCTATACATTTTTGAAAACTAGACACCCAGGGGAATCCAGGATGGGGTGACTTGACTGCCTCCCACCATGGTCTGTTACCCAGAATCCCTTGCAAACGTAATAAATTGACAAAAAAAACACATTTTCCCCACATTTCTGTGATGGAAAGTTCTGGAATCTGCGTGGATCCACAAATTTCCACCCACCCCGCGTTCCCCAAAGTCCTACGAGAAAAATGGTACCTCACTTGTGCGGGTCGGCCTAGTGCCCGCGACAGGAAACGGCGCAAAACGCAACGTGGTCACACCTCAATTTTGCAGTGAAAAATGACCCTTTTTTGGCAAAGTGACTAGCTGTAGTTTATGAACCCTAGCCCTGCCGGCACCTAGGGAAACCTAGCAAACCTATACATTTTTGTAAACTAGACACCCAGGGGAATCCAGGATGGGGTGACTTGACTGCCTCCCACCATGGTCTGTTACCCAGAATCCCTTGCAAACGTAAAAAATTGACAAAAAAAAACACATTTTCTACATATTTCTGTGATGGAAAGTTCTGGAATCTGCGTGGATCCACGAATTTCCACCCACCCCGCGTTCCCCAAAGTCCTACGAGAAAAATGGTACCTCACTTGTGTGGGTCGGCATAGTGCCCGCGACAGGAAACGGCGCAAAACGCAACGTGGTCACACCTCAATTTTGCAGTGAAAAATGACCCTTTTTTGGCAAAGTGACGAGCTGTAGTTTTTTAACCCTAGCCCTGCCGGCACCTAGGGAAACCTAGCAAACCTATACATTTTTGAAAACTAGACACCCAGGGGAATACAGGATGGGGTGACTCGACTGCCTCCCACCATGGTCTGTTACCCAGAATCCCTTGCAAACATAAAAAATTGACAAAAAAAACACATTTTCCCCACATTTCTGTGATGGAAAGTTCTGGAATCTGCGTGGATCCACAAATTTCCAACCACCCCGCGTTCCCCAAAGTCCTACGAGAAAAATGGTACCTCACTTGTGCGGGTCGGCCTAGTGCCCGCGACAGGAAACGGCGCAAAACGCGACGTGGTCACACCTCAATTTTGCAGTGAAAAATGACCCTTTTTTGGCAAAGTGACGAGCTGTAGGTTTTGAACCCTAGCCCTGCCGGCACCTAGGGAAACCTAGGAAACCTATACATTTTTGAAAACTAGACACGCAGGGGAATCCAAGATGGGGTGACTTGACTGCCTCCCACCATGGTCTGTTACCCAGAATTCCTTGCAAACGTAAAAAATTGACAAAAAAAACACATTTTTCCCACATTTCTGTGATGGAAAGTTCTGGAATCTGCGTGGATCCACAAATTTCCACCCACCCCGTGTTCCCCAAAGTCCTACGAGAAAAATGGTACCTCACTTGTGCGGGTCGGCATAGTGCCCGCGACAGGAAACGGCGCAAAACGCAACGTGGTCACACCTCAATTTTGCAGTGAAAAAATTACCCCTTTTTGGCAAAGTGACTAGCTGTAGTTTTTGAACCCTAGCCCTGCCGGCACCTAGGGAAACCTAGCAAACCTATACATTTTTGAAAACTAGACACCCAGGGGAATCCAGGATGGGGTGACTTGACTGCCTCCCACCATGGTCTGTTACCCAGAATCCCTTGCAAACATAAACAATTGACAAAAAAAACACATTTTCCCCACATTTCTGTGTTGGAAAGTTCTGGAATCTGCGTGGATCCACAAATTTCCACCCACCCCACGTTCCCCAAAGTCCTACGAGAAAAATGGTACCTCACTTGTGCGGGTCGGCCTCGTGCCCGCGACAGGAAACGGCGCAAAACGCAACGTGGTCACACCTCAATTTTGCAGTGAAAAATGACCCTTTTTTGGCAAAGTGACGAGCTGTAGTTTTTTAACCCTAGCACTGCCGGCACCTAGGGAAACCTAGCAAACCTATACATTTTTGAAACCTAGACACCCAGGGGAATCCAGGATGGGGTGACTTGACTGCCTCCCATCATGGTCTGTTACCCAGAATCCCTTGCAAACGTAAAAAATTGACAAAAAAAACACATTTTCCCCACATTTCTGTGATGGAAAGTTCTGGAATCTGCGTGGATCTACAAATTTCCACCCACCCCGCGTTCCCCAAAGTCCTACGAGAAAAATGGTACCTCACTTGTGCGGGTCGGCATAGTGCCCGCGACAGGAAACGGCGCAAAACGCAACGTGGTCACACCTCAATTTTGCAGTGAAAAATGACCCTTTTTTGGCAAAGTGACTAGCTGTAGTTTTTGAACCCTAGCCCTGCCGGCACCTAGGGAAACCTAGCAAACCTATACATTTTTGTAAACTAAACACCCAGGGGAATCCAGGATGGGGTGACTTGACTGCCTCCCACCATGGTCTGTTACCCAGAATCCCTTGCAAACGTAAAAAATTGACAAAAAAACACATTTTCCCCACATTTCTGTGATGGAAAGTTCTGGAATCTGCGTGGATCCACAAATTTCCACACACCCCGCGTTCCCCAATGTCCTACGAGAAAAATGGTACCTCACTTGTGCGGGTCGGCATAGTGCCCGCGATAGGAAACGGCACAAAACGCAACGTGGTCACACCTCAATTTTGCAGTGAAAAATGACCCTTTTTTGGCAAAGTGACAAGCTGTAGTTTTTGAACCCTAGCCCTGCCGGCACCTAGGGAAACCTAGCAAACCTATACATTTTTGAAAACTAGACACCCAGGGGAATCCAGGATGGGGTGACTTGACTGCCTCCCACCATGGTCTGTTACCCAGAATCCCTTGCAAACGTAATAAATTGACAAAAAAAACACATTTTCCCCACATTTCTGTGATGGAAAGTTCTGGAATCTGCGTGGATCCACAAATTTCCACCCACCCCGCGTTCCCCAAAGTCCTACGAGAAAAATGGTACCTCACTTGTGCGGGTCGGCCTAGTGCCCGCGACAGGAAACGGCGCAAAACGCAACGTGGTCACACCTCAATTTTGCAGTGAAAATGACCCTTTTTTGGCAAAGTGACGAGCTGTAGGTTTTGAACCCTAGCCCTGCCGGCACCTAGGGAAACCTAGGAAACCTATGCATTTTTGTAAACTAGACACCCAGGGGAATCCAGGATGGGGTGACTTGACTGCCTCCCACCATGGTCTGTTACCCAGAATCCCTTGCAAACGTAAAAAATTGACAAAAAAAACACATTTTCTACATATTTCTGTGATGGAAAGTTCTGGAATCTGCGTGGATCCACAAATTTCCACCCACCCCGCGTTCCCCAAAGTCCTACGAGAAAAATGGTACCTCACTTGTGTGGGTCGGCATAGTGCCCGCGACAGGAAACGGCGCAAAACGCAACGTGGTCACACCTCAATTTTGCAGTGAAAAATGACCCTTTTTTGGCAAAGTGACGAGCTGTAGTTTTTTAACCCTAGCCCTGCCGGCACCTAGGGAAACCTAGCAAACCTATACATTTTTGAAAACTAGACACCCAGGGGAATACAGGATGGGGTGACTTGACTGCCTCCCACCATGGTTTGTTACCCAGAATCCCTTGCAAACATAAAAAATTGACAAAAAAAACACATTTTCCCCACATTTCTGTGATGGAAAGTTCTGGAATCTGCGTGGATCCACAAATTTCCACCCACCCCGCGTTCCCCAAAGTCCTACGAGAAAAATGGTACCTCACTTGTGCGGGTCGGCCTAGTGCCCGCGACAGGAAACGGCGCAAAACGCGACGTGGTCACACCTCAATTTTGCAGTGAAAAATGACCCTTTTTTGGCAAAGTGACGAGCTGTAGGTTTTGAACCCTAGCCCTGCCGGCACCTAGGGAAACCTAGGAAACCTATTCATTTTTGAAAACTAGACACGCAGGGGAATCCAAGATGGGGTGACTTGACTGCCTCCCACCATGGTCTGTTACCCAGAATTCCTTGCAAACGTAAAAAATTGACAAAAAAAACACATTTTCCCCACATTTCTGTGATGGAAAGTTCTGGAATCTGCGTGGATCCACAAATTTCCACCCACCCCGTGTTCCCCAAAGTCCTACGAGAAAAATGGTACCTCACTTGTGCGGGTCGGCATAGTGCCCGCGACAGGAAACGGCGCAAAACGCAACGTGGTCACACCTCAATTTTGCAGTGAAAAAATTACCCCTTTTTGGCAAAGTGACTAGCTGTAGTTTTTGAACCCTAGCCCTGCCGGCACCTAGGGAACCCTAGCAAACCTATACATTTTTGAAAACTAGACACCCAGGGGAATCCAGGATGGGGTGACTTGACTGCCTCCCACCATGGTCTGTTACCCAGAATCCCTTGCAAACGTAAAACATTGACAAAAAAACACATTTTCCCCACATTTCTGTGATGGAAAGTTCTGGAATCTGCGTGGATCCACAAATTTCCAACCACCCCGCGTTCCCCAAAGTCCTACGAGAAAAATGGTACCTCACTTGTGCGGGTCGGCCTAGTGCCCGCGACAGGAAACGGCGCAAAACGCGACGTGGTCACACCTCAATTTTGCAGTGAAAAATGACCCTTTTTTGGCAAAGTGACGAGCTGTAGGTTTTGAACCCTAGCCCTGCCGGCACCTAGGGAAACCTAGGAAACCTATACATTTTTGAAAACTAGACACGCAGGGGAATCCAAGATGGGGTGACTTGACTGCCTCCCACCATGGTCTGTTACCCAGAATTCCTTGCAAACGTAAAAAATTGACAAAAAAAACACATTTTCCCCACATCTCTGTGATGGAAAGTTCTGGAATCTGTGTGGATCCACAAATTTCCACCCACCCCGTGTTCCCCAAAGTCCTACGAGAAAAATGGTACCTCACTTGTGCGGGTCGGCATAGTGCCCGCGACAGGAAACGGCGCAAAACGCAACGTGGTCACACCTCAATTTTGCAGTGAAAAAATTACCCCTTTTTGGCAAAGTGACTAGCTGTAGTTTTTGAACCCTAGCCCTGCCGGCACCTAGGGAAACCTAGCAAACCTATACATTTTTGAAAACTAGACACCCAGGGGAATCCAGGATGGGGTGACTTGACTGCCTCCCACCATGGTCTGTTACCCAGAATCCCTTGCAAACATAAACAATTGACAAAAAAAACACATTTTCCCCACATTTCTGTGTTGGAAAGTTCTGGAATCTGCGTGGATCCACAAATTTCCACCCACCCCACGTTCCCCAAAGTCCTACGAGAAAAATGGTACCTCACTTGTGCGGGTCGGCCTCGTGCCCGCGACAGGAAACGGCGCAAAACGCAACGTGGTCACACCTCAATTTTGCAGTGAAAAATGACCCTTTTTTGGCAAAGTGACGAGCTGTAGTTTTTTAACCCTAGCACTGCCGGCACCTAGGGAAACCTAGCAAACCTATACATTTTTGAAACCTAGACACCCAGGGGAATCCAGGATGGGGTGACTTGACTGCCTCCCATCATGGTCTGTTACCCAGAATCCCTTGCAAACGTAAAAAATTGACAAAAAAACCACATTTTCCCCACATTTCTGTGATGGAAAGTTCTGGAATCTGCGTGGATCTACAAATTTCCACCCACCCCGCGTTCCCCAAAGTCCTACGAGAAAAATGGTACCTCACTTGTGCGGGTCGGCATAGTGCCCGCGACAGGAAACGGCGCAAAACGCAACGTGGTCACACCTCAATTTTGCAGTGAAAAATGACCCTTTTTTGGCAAAGTGACTAGCTGTAGTTTTTGAACCCTAGCCCTGCCGGCACCTAGGGAAACCTAGCAAACCTATACATTTTTGTAAACTAAACACCCAGGGGAATCCAGGATGGGGTGACTTGACTGCCTCCCACCATGGTCTGTTACCCAGAATCCCTTGCAAACGTAAAAAATTGACAAAAAAAACACATTTTCCCCACATTTCTGTGATGGAAAGTTCTGGAATCTGCGTGGATCCACAAATTTCCACACACCCCGCGTTCCCCAATGTCCTACGAGAAAAATGGTACCTCACTTGTGCGGGTCGGCATAGTGCCCGCGACAGGAAACGGCACAAAACGCAACGTGGTCACACCTCAATTTTGCAGTGAAAAATGACCCTTTTTTGGCAAAGTGACAAGCTGTAGTTTTTGAACCCTAGCCCTGCCGGCACCTAGGGAAACCTAGCAAACCTATACATTTTTGAAAACTAGACACCCAGGGGAATCCAGGATGGGGTGACTTGACTGCCTCCCACCATGGTCTGTTACCCAGAATCCCTTGCAAACGTAATAAATTGACAAAAAAAACACATTTTCCCCACATTTCTGTGATGGAAAGTTCTGGAATCTGCGTGGATCCACAAATTTCCACCCACCCCGCGTTCCCCAAAGTCCTACGAGAAAAATGGTACCTCACTTGTGCGGGTCGGCCTAGTGCCCGCGACAGGAAACGGCGCAAAACGCGACGTGGTCATACCTCAATTTTGCAGTGAAAAATGACCCTTTTTTGGTAAAGTGACGAGCTGTAGTTTTTGAACCCTAGCCCTGCCGGCACCTAGGGAAACCTAGCAAACCTATACATTTTTGAAAACTAGACACCCAGGGGAATCCAGGATGGGGTGACTTGACTGCCTCCCACCATGGTCTGATACCCAGAATCCCTTGCAAACGTAAAAAATTTACAAAAAAAACACATTTTCCCCACATTTCTGTGATGGAAAGTTCTGGAATCTGCGTGGATCCACAAATTTCCACCCACCCCGCGTTCCCCAAAGTCCTACGAGAAAAATGGTACCTCACTTGTGGGGGTCGGCCTAATGCCCGCGACAGGAAACGGCGCAAAACGCGACGTGGTCACACCTCAATTTTGCAGTGAAAAATGACCCTTTTTTGGCAAAGTGACTAGCTGTAGTTTTTGAACCCTAGCCCTGCCGGCACCTAGGGAAACCTAGCAAACCTATACATTTTTGTAAACTAGACACCCAGGGGAATCCAGGATGGGGTGACTTGACTGCCTCCCACCATGGTCTGTTACCCAGAATCCCTTGCAAACGTAAAAAATTGACAAAAAAAACACATTTTCCACATATTTCTGTGATGGAAAGTTCTGGAATCTGCGTGGATCCACAAATTTCCACCCACCCCGCGTTCCCCAAAGTCCTACGAGAAAAATGGTACCTCACTTGTGCGGGTCGGCATAGTGCCCGCGACAGGAAACGGCGCAAAACGCAACGTGGTCACACCTCAATTTTGCAGTGAAAAATGACCCTTTTTTGGCAAAGTGACGAGCTGTAGGTTTTGAACCCTAGCCCTGCCGGCACCTAGGGAAACCTAGGAAACCTATTCATTTTTGAAAACTAGACACGCAGGGGAATCCAAGATGGGGTGACTTGACTGCCTCCCACCATGGTCTGTTACCCAGAATTCCTTGCAAACGTAAAAAATTGACAAAAAAAACACATTTTCCCCACATTTCTGTGATGGAAAGTTCTGGAATCTGCGTGGATCCACAAATTTCCACCCACCCCGTGTTCCCCAAAGTCCTACGAGAAAAATGGTACCTCACTTGTGCGGGTCGGCATAGTGCCCGCGACAGGAAACGGCGCAAAACGCAACGTGGTCACACCTCAATTTTGCAGTGAAAAAATTACCCCTTTTTGGCAAAGTGACTAGCTGTAGTTTTTGAACCCTAGCCCTGCCGGCACCAAGGGAACCCTAGCAAACCTATACATTTTTGAAAACTAGACACCCAGGGGAATCCAGGATGGGGTGACTTGACTGCCTCCCACCATGGTCTGTTACCCAGAATCCCTTGCAAACGTAAAACATTGACAAAAAAACACATTTTCCCCACATTTCTGTGATGGAAAGTTCTGGAATCTGCGTGGATCCACAAATTTCCAACCACCCCGCGTTCCCCAAAGTCCTACGAGAAAAATGGTACCTCACTTGTGCGGGTCGGCCTAGTGCCCGCGACAGGAAACGGCGCAAAACGCGACGTGGTCACACCTCAATTTTGCAGTGAAAAATGACCCTTTTTTGGCAAAGTGACGAGCTGTAGGTTTTGAACCCTAGCCCTGCCGGCACCTAGGGAAACCTAGGAAACCTATACATTTTTGAAAACTAGACACGCAGGGGAATCCAAGATGGGGTGACTTGACTGCCTCCCACCATGGTCTGTTACCCAGAATTCCTTGCAAACGTAAAAAATTGACAAAAAAAACACATTTTCCCCACATCTCTGTGATGGAAAGTTCTGGAATCTGTGTGGATCCACAAATTTCCACCCACCCCGTGTTCCCCAAAGTCCTACGAGAAAAATGGTACCTCACTTGTGCGGGTCGGCATAGTGCCCGCGACAGGAAACGGCGCAAAACGCAACGTGGTCACACCTCAATTTTGCAGTGAAAAAATTACCCCTTTTTGGCAAAGTGACTAGCTGTAGTTTTTGAACCCTAGCCCTGCCGGCACCTAGGGAAACCTAGCAAACCTATACATTTTTGAAAACTAGACACCCAGGGGAATCCAGGATGGGGTGACTTGACTGCCTCCCACCATGGTCTGTTACCCAGAATCCCTTGCAAACATAAACAATTGACAAAAAAAACACATTTTCCCCACATTTCTGTGTTGGAAAGTTCTGGAATCTGCGTGGATCCACAAATTTCCACCCACCCCACGTTCCCCAAAGTCCTACGAGAAAAATGGTACCTCACTTGTGCGGGTCGGCCTCGTGCCCGCGACAGGAAACGGCGCAAAACGCAACGTGGTCACACCTCAATTTTGCAGTGAAAAATGACCCTTTTTTGGCAAAGTGACGAGCTGTAGGTTTTGAACCCTAGCCCTGCCGGCACCTAGGGAAACCTAGGAAACCTATACATTTTTGAAAACTAGACACGCAGGGGAATCCAAGATGGGGTGACTTGACTGCCTCCCACCATGGTCTGTTACCCAGAATTCCTTGCAAACGTAAAACATTGACAAAAAAACACATTTTCCCCACATTTCTGTGATGGAAAGTTCTGGAATCTGCGTGGATCCACAAATTTCCAACCACCCCGCGTTCCCCAAAGTCCTACGAGAAAAATGGTACCTCACTTGTGCGGGTCGGCCTAGTGCCCGCGACAGGAAACGGCGCAAAACGCGACGTGGTCACACCTCAATTTTGCAGTGAAAAATGACCCTTTTTTGGCAAAGTGACGAGCTGTAGGTTTTGAACCCTAGCCCTGCCGGCACCTAGGGAAACCTAGGAAACCTATACATTTTTGAAAACTAGACACGCAGGGGAATCCAAGATGGGGTGACTTGACTGCCTCCCACCATGGTCTGTTACCCAGAATTCCTTGCAAACGTAAAAAATTGACAAAAAAAACACATTTTCCCCACATCTCTGTGATGGAAAGTTCTGGAATCTGTGTGGATCCACAAATTTCCACCCACCCCGTGTTCCCCAAAGTCCTACGAGAAAAATGGTACCTCACTTGTGCGGGTCGGCATAGTGCCCGCGACAGGAAACGGCGCAAAACGCAACGTGGTCACACCTCAATTTTGCAGTGAAAAAATTACCCCTTTTTGGCAAAGTGACTAGCTGTAGTTTTTGAACCCTAGCCCTGCCGGCACCTAGGGAAACCTAGCAAACCTATACATTTTTGAAAACTAGACACCCAGGGGAATCCAGGATGGGGTGACTTGACTGCCTCCCACCATGGTCTGTTACCCAGAATCCCTTGCAAACATAAACAATTGACAAAAAAAACACATTTTCCCCACATTTCTGTGTTGGAAAGTTCTGGAATCTGCGTGGATCCACAAATTTCCACCCACCCCACGTTCCCCAAAGTCCTACGAGAAAAATGGTACCTCACTTGTGCGGGTCGGCCTCGTGCCCGCGACAGGAAACGGCGCAAAACGCAACGTGGTCACACCTCAATTTTGCAGTGAAAAATGACCCTTTTTTGGCAAAGTGACGAGCTGTAGTTTTTTAACCCTAGCACTGCCGGCACCTAGGGAAACCTAGCAAACCTATACATTTTTGAAACCTAGACACCCAGGGGAATCCAGGATGGGGTGACTTGACTGCCTCCCATCATGGTCTGTTACCCAGAATCCCTTGCAAACGTAAAAAATTGACAAAAAAAACACATTTTCCCCACATTTCTGTGATGGAAAGTTCTGGAATCTGCGTGGATCTACAAATTTCCACCCACCCCGCGTTCCCCAAAGTCCTACGAGAAAAATGGTACCTCACTTGTGCGGGTCGGCATAGTGCCCGCGACAGGAAACGGCGCAAAACGCAACGTGGTCACACCTCAATTTTGCAGTGAAAAATGACCCTTTTTTGGCAAAGTGACTAGCTGTAGTTTTTGAACCCTAGCCCTGCCGGCACCTAGGGAAACCTAGCAAACCTATACATTTTTGTAAACTAAACACCCAGGGGAATCCAGGATGGGGTGACTTGACTGCCTCCCACCATGGTCTGTTACCCAGAATCCCTTGCAAACGTAAAAAATTGACAAAAAAAACACATTTTCCCCACATTTCTGTGATGGAAAGTTCTGGAATCTGCGTGGATCCACAAATTTCCACACACCCCGCGTTCCCCAATGTCCTACGAGAAAAATGGTACCTCACTTGTGCGGGTCGGCATAGTGCCCGCGACAGGAAACGGCACAAAACGCAACGTGGTCACACCTCAATTTTGCAGTGAAAAATGACCCTTTTTTGGCAAAGTGACAAGCTGTAGTTTTTGAACCCTAGCCCTGCCGGCACCTAGGGAAACCTAGCAAACCTATACATTTTTGAAAACTAGACACCCAGGGGAATCCAGGATGGGGTGACTTGACTGCCTCCCACCATGGTCTGTTACCCAGAATCCCTTGCAAACGTAATAAATTGACAAAAAAAACACATTTTCCCCACATTTCTGTGATGGAAAGTTCTGGAATCTGCGTGGATCCACAAATTTCCACCCACCCCGCGTTCCCCAAAGTCCTACGAGAAAAATGGTACCTCACTTGTGCGGGTCGGCCTAGTGCCCGCGACAGGAAACGGCGCAAAACGCGACGTGGTCATACCTCAATTTTGCAGTGAAAAATGACCCTTTTTTGGTAAAGTGACGAGCTGTAGTTTTTGAACCCTAGCCCTGCCGGCACCTAGGGAAACCTAGCAAACCTATACATTTTTGAAAACTAGACACCCAGGGGAATCCAGGATGGGGTGACTTGACTGCCTCCCACCATGGTCTGATACCCAGAATCCCTTGCAAACGTAAAAAATTGACAAAAAAAACACATTTTCCCCACATTTCTGTGATGGAAAGTTCTGGAATCTGCGTGGATCCACAAATTTCCACCCACCCCGCGTTCCCCAAAGTCCTACGAGAAAAATGGTACCTCACTTGTGGGGGTCGGCCTAATGCCCGCGACAGGAAACGGCGCAAAACGCGACGTGGTCACACCTCAATTTTGCAGTGAAAAATGACCCTTTTTTGGCAAAGTGACTAGCTGTAGTTTTTGAACCCTAGCCCTGCCGGCACCTAGGGAAACCTAGCAAACCTATACATTTTTGTAAACTAGACACCCAGGGGAATCCAGGATGGGGTGACTTGACTGCCTCCCACCATGGTCTGTTACCCAGAATCCCTTGCAAACGTAAAAAATTGACAAAAAAAACACATTTTCCACATATTTCTGTGATGGAAAGTTCTGGAATCTGCGTGGATCCACAAATTTCCACCCACCCCGCGTTCCCCAAAGTCCTACGAGAAAAATGGTACCTCACTTGTGCGGGTCGGCATAGTGCCCGCGACAGGAAACGGCGCAAAACGCAACGTGGTCACACCTCAATTTTGCAGTGAAAAATGACCCTTTTTTGGCAAAGTGACGAGCTGTAGTTTTTTAACCCTAGCCCTGCCGGCACCTAGGGAAACCTAGCAAACCTATACATTTTTGAAAACTAGACACCCAGAGGAATCCAGGATGGGGTGACTTGACTGCCTCCCACCATGGTCTGTTACCCAGAATCCCTTGCAAACGTAAAACATTGACAAAAAAAACACATTTTCCCCACATTTCTGTGATGGAAAGTTCTGGAATCTGCGTGGATCCACAAATTTCCACCCACCCCGCGTTCCCCAAAGTCCTACGAGAAAAATGGTACCTCACTTGTGCGGGTCGGCCTAGTGCCCGCGACAGGAAACGGCGCAAAACGCGACGTGGTCACACCTCAATTTTGCAGTGAAAAATGACCCTTTTTTGGCAAAGTGACGAGCTGTAGTTTTTTAACCCTAGCCCTGCCGGCACCTAGGGAAACCTAGCAAACCTATACATTTTTTAAACCTAGACACCCAGGGGAATCCAGGATGGGGTGACTTGACTGCCTCCCACCATGGTCTGTTACCCAGAATCCCTTGCAAACGTAAAAAATTGACAAAAAAACACATTTTCCCCACATTTCTGTGATGGAAAGTTCTGGAATCTGCGTCGATCTACAAATTTCCACCCACCCCGCGTTCCCCAAAGTCCTACGAGAAAAATGGTACCTCACTTGTGCGGGTCGGCATAGTGCCCGCGACAGGAAACGGCGCAAAACGCAACGTGGTCACACCTCAATTTTGCAGTGAAAAATGACCCTTTTTTGGCAAAGTGACGAGCTGTAGTTTTTGAACCCTAGCCCTGCCGGCACCTAGGGAAACCTAGCAAACCTATACATTTTTGAAAACTAGACACCCAGGGGAATCCAGGATGGGGTGACTTGACTGCCTCCCACCATGGTCTGATACCCAGAATCCCTTGCAAACGTAAAAAATTGACAAAAAAAACACATTTTCCCCACATTTCTGTGATGGAAAGTTCTGGAACCTGCGTGGATCCACAAATTTCCACCCACCCCGCGTTCCCCAAAGTCCTACGAGAAAAATGGTACCTCACTTGTGGGGGTCGGCCTAGTGCCCGCGACAGGAAACGGCGCAAAACGCAACGTGGTCACACCTCAATTTTGCAGTGAAAAATGACCCTTTTTTGGCAAAGTGACTAGCTGTAGTTTTTTAACCCTAGCCCTGCCGGCACCTAGGGAAACCTAGCAAACCTATACATTTTTGTAAACTAAACACCCAGGGGAATCCAGGATGGGGTGACTTGACTGCCTCCCACCATGGTCTGTTACCCAGAATCCCTTGCAAACGTAAATAATTGACAAAAAAAACACATTTTCCCCACATTTCTGTGATGGAAAGTTCTGGAATCTGCGTGGATCCACAAATTTCCACCCACCCCGCGTTCCCCAATGTCCTACGAGAAAAATGGTACCTCACTTGTGCGGGTCGGCATAGTGCCCGCGACAGGAAACGGCACAAAACGCAACGTGGTCACACCTCAATTTTGCAGTGAAAAATGACCCTTTTTTGGCAAAGTGACAAGCTGTAGTTTTTGAACCCTAGCCCTGCCGGCACCTAGGGAAACCTAGCAAACCTATACATTTTTGAAAACTAGACACCCAGGGGAATCCAGGATGGGGTGACTTGACTGCCTCCCACCATGGTCTGTTACCCAGAATCCCTTGCCAACGTAATAAATTGACAAAAAAAACACATTTTCCCCACATTTCTGTGATGGAAAGTTCTGGAATCTGCGTGGATCCACAAATTTCCACCCACCCCGTGTTCCCCAAAGTCCTATGAGAAAAATGGTATCTCACTTGTGCGGGTCGGCCTAGTGCCCGCGACAGGAAACGGCGCAAAACGCGACGTGGTCACACCTCAATTTTGCAGTGAAAAATGACCCTTTTTTGTTAAAGTGACGAGCTGTAGTTTTTGAACCCTAGCCCTGCCGGCACCTAGGGAAACCTAGCAAACCTATACATTTTTGTAAACTAGACACCCAGGGGAATCCAGGATGGGGTGACTTGACTGCCTCCCACCATGGTCTGTTACCCAGAATCCCTTGCAAACGTAAAAAATTGACAAAAAAACCACATTTTCTACATATTTCTGTGATGGAAAGTTCTGGAATCTGCGTGGATCCACAAATTTCCACCCACCCCGCGTTCCCCAAAGTCCTACGAGAAAAATGGTACCTCACTTGTGCGGGTCGGCCTAGTGCCCGCGACAGGAAACGGCGCAAAACGCGACGTGGTCACACCTCAATTTTGCAGTGAAAAATGACCCTTTTTTGGCAAAGTGACGAGCTGTAGGTTTTGAACCCTAGCCCTGCCGGCACCTAGGGAAACCTAGGAAACCTATACATTTTTGAAAACTAGACACGCAGGGGAATCCAAGATGGGGTGACTTGACTGCCTCCCACCATGGTCTGTTACCCAGAATTCCTTGCAAACGTAAAAAATTGACAAAACAAACACATTTTCCCCACATTTCTGTGATGGAAAGTTCTGGAATCTGCGTGGATCCACAAATTTCCACCCACCCCGTGTTCCCCAAAGTCCTACGAGAAAAATGGTACCTCACTTGTGCGGGTCGGCATAGTGCCCGCGACAGGAAACGGCGCAAAACGCAACGTGGTCACACCTCAATTTTGCAGTGAAAAAATTACCCCTTTTTGGCAAAGTGACTAGCTGTAGTTTTTGAACCCTAGCCCTGCCGGCACCTAGGGAACCCTAGCAAACCTATACATTTTTTAAAACTAGACACCCAGGGGAATGCAGGATGGGGTGACTTGACTGCCTCCCACCATGGTCTGTTACCCAGAATCCCTTGCAAACGTAAACAATTGACAAAAAAAACACATTTTCCCCACATTTCTGTGTTGGAAAGTTCTGGAATCTGCGTGGATCCACAAATTTCCACCCACCCCACGTTCCCCAAAGTCCTACGAGAAAAATGGTACCTCACTTGTGCGGGTCGGCCTCGTGCCCGCGACAGGAAACGGCGCAAAACGCAACGTGGTCACACCTCAATTTTGCAGTGAAAAATGACCCTTTTTTGGCAAAGTGACGAGCTGTAGTTTTTAACCCTAGCCCTGCCGGCACCTAGGGAAACCTAGCAAACCTATACATTTTTGAAACCTAGACACCCAGGGGAATCCAGGATGGGGTGACTTGACTGCCTCCCACCATGGTCTGATACCCAGAATCCCTTGCAAACGTAAAAAATTGACAAAAAAAACACATTTTCCCCACATTTCTGTGATGGAAAGTTCTGGAACCTGCGTGGATCCACAAATTTCCACCCACCCCGCGTTCCCCAAAGTCCTATGAGAAAAATGGTACCTCACTTGTGGGGGTCGGCCTAGTGCCCGCGACAGTAAACGGCGCAAAACGCGACGTGGTCACACCTCAATTTTGCAGTGAAAAATGACCCTTTTTTGGCAAAGTGACTAGCTGTAGTTTTTGAACCCTAGCCCTGCCGGCACCTAGGGAAACCTAGCAAACCTATACATTTTTGAAAACTAGACACCCAGGGGAATCCAGGATGGGGTGACTTGACTGCCTCCCACCATGGTCTGATACCCAGAATCCCTTGCAAACGTAAAAAATTGACAAAAAAAACACATTTTCCCCACATTTCTCTGATGGAAAGTTCTGGAATCTGCGTGGATCCACAAATTTCCACCCACCCCGCGTTCCCCAAAGTCCTACGAGAAAAATGGTACCTCACTTGTGGGGGTCGGCCTAATGCCCGCGACAGGAAACGGCGCAAAACGCGACGTGGTCACACCTCAATTTTGCAGTGAAAAATGACCCTTTTTTGGCAAAGTGACGAGCTGTAGGTTTTGAACCCTAGCCCTGCCGGCACCTAGGGAAACCTAGGAAACCTATACATTTTTGAAAACTAGACACGCAGGGGAATCCAAGATGGGGTGACTTGACTGCCTCCCACCATGGTCTGTTACCCAGAATTCCTTGCAAACGTAAAAAATTGACAAAACAAACACATTTTCCCCACATTTCTGTGATGGAAAGTTCTGGAATCTGCGTGGATCCACAAATTTCCACCCACCCCGTGTTCCCCAAAGTCCTACGAGAAAAATGGTACCTCACTTGTGCGGGTCGGCATAGTGCCCGCGACAGGAAACGGCGCAAAACGCAACGTGGTCACACCTCAATTTTGCAGTGAAAAAATTACCCCTTTTTGGCAAAGTGACTAGCTGTAGTTTTTGAACCCTAGCCCTGCCGGCACCTAGGGAACCCTAGCAAACCTATACATTTTTTAAAACTAGACACCCAGGGAAATCCAGGATGGGGTGACTTGACTGCCTCCCACCATGGTCTGTTACCCAGAATCCCTTGCAAACGTAAACAATTGACAAAAAAAACACATTTTCCCCACATTTCTGTGTTGGAAAGTTCTGGAATCTGCGTGGATCCACAAATTTCCACCCACCCCACGTTCCCCAAAGTCCTACGAGAAAAATGGTACCTCACTTGTGCGGGTCGGCCTCGTGCCCGCGACAGGAAACGGCGCAAAACGCAACGTGGTCACACCTCAATTTTGCAGTGAAAAATGACCCTTTTTTGGCAAAGTGACGAGCTGTAGTTTTTAACCCTAGCCCTGCCGGCACGTAGGGAAACCTAGCAAACCTATACATTTTTGAAACCTAGACACCCAGGGGAATCCAGGATGGGGTGACTTGACTGCCTCCCACCATGGTCTGTTACCCAGAATCCCTTGCAAACGTAAAAAATTGACAAAAAAAACACATTTTCCCCACATTTCTGTGATGGAAAGTTCTGGAACCTGCGTGGATCCACAAATTTCCACCCACCCCGCGTTCCCCAAAGTCCTACGAGAAAAATGGTACCTCACTTGTGGGGGTCGGCCTAGTGCCCGCGACAGTAAACGGCGCAAAACGCGACGTGGTCACGCCTCAATTTTGCAGTGAAAAATGACCCTTTTTTGGCAAAGTGACTAGCTGTAGTTTTTGAACCCTAGCCCTGCCGGCACCTAGGGAAACCTAGCAAACCTATACATTTTTGTAAACTAAACACCCAGGGGAATCCAGGATGGGGTGACTTGACTGCCTCCCACCATGGTCTGTTACCCAGAATCCCTTGCAAACGTAAAAAATTGACAAAAAAAACACATTTTCCCCACATTTCTGTGATGGAAAGTTCTGGAATCTGCGTGGATCCACAAATTTCCACCCACCCCGCGTTCCCCAAAGTCCTACGAGAAAAATGGTACCTCACTTGTGCGGGTCGGCCTAGTGCCCGCGACAGGAAACGGCGCAAAACGCGACGTGGTCACACCTCAATTTTGCAGTGAAAAATGACCCTTTTTTGGTAAAGTGACGAGCTGTAGTTTTTGAACCCTAGCCCTGCCGGCACCTAGGGAAACCTAGCAAACCTATACATTTTTGAAAACTAGACACCCAGGGGAATCCAGGATGGGGTGACTTGACTGCCTCCCACCATGGTCTGATACCCAGAATCCCTTGCAAACGTAAACAATTGACAAAAAAAACACATTTTCCCCACATTTCTGTGATGGAAAGTTCTGGAATCTGCGTGGATCCACATATTTCCACCCACCCCGCGTTCCCCAAAGTCCTACGAGAAAAATGGTACCTCACTTGTGGGGGTCGGCCTAATGCCCGCGACAGGAAACGGCGCAAAACGCGACGTGGTCACACCTCAATTTTGCAGTGAAAAATAACCCTTTTTTGGCAAAGTGACGAGCTGTAGGTTTTGAACCCTAGCCCTGCCGGCACCTAGGGAACCCTAGCAAACCTATACATTTTTTAAAACTAGACACCCAGGGAAATCCAGGATGGGGTGACTTGACTGCCTCCCACCATGGTCTGTTACCCAGAATCCCTTGCAAACGTAAACAATTGACAAAAAAAACACATTTTCCCCACATTTCTGTGTTGGAAAGTTCTGGAATCTGCGTGGATCCACAAATTTCCACCCACCCCACGTTCCCCAAAGTCCTACGAGAAAAATGGTACCTCACTTGTGCGGGTCGGCCTCGTGCCCGCGACAGGAAACGGCGCAAAACGCAACGTGGTCACACCTCAATTTTGCAGTGAAAAATGACCCTTTTTTGGCAAAGTGACTAGCTGTAGTTTTTTAACCCTAGCCCTGCCGGCACCTAGGGAAACCTAGCAAACCTATACATTTTTGTAAACTAAACACCCAGGGGAATCCAGGATGGGGTGACTTGACTGCCTCCCACCATGGTCTGTTACCCAGAATCCCTTGCAAACGTAAATAATTGACAAAAAAAACACATTTTCCCCACATTTCTGTGATGGAAAGTTCTGGAATCTGCGTGGATCCACAAATTTCCACCCACCCCGCGTTCCCCAATGTCCTACGAGAAAAATGGTACCTCACTTGTGCGGGTCGGCATAGTGCCCGCGACAGGAAACGGCACAAAACGCAACGTGGTCACACCTCAATTTTGCAGTGAAAAATGACCCTTTTTTGGCAAAGTGACAAGCTGTAGTTTTTGAACCCTAGCCCTGCCGGCACCTAGGGAAACCTAGCAAACCTATACATTTTTGAAAACTAGACACCCAGGGGAATCCAGGATGGGGTGACTTGACTGCCTCCCACCATGGTCTGTTACCCAGAATCCCTTGCAAACGTAATAAATTGACAAAAAAAACACATTTTCCCCACATTTCTGTGATGGAAAGTTCTGGAATCTGCGTGGATCCACAAATTTCCACCCACCCCGTGTTCCCCAAAGTCCTATGAGAAAAATGGTATCTCACTTGTGCGGGTCGGCCTAGTGCCCGCGACAGGAAACGGCGCAAAACGCGACGTGGTCACACCTCAATTTTGCAGTGAAAAATGACCCTTTTTTGTTAAAGTGACGAGCTGTAGTTTTTGAACCCTAGCCCTGCCGGCACCTAGGGAAACCTAGCAAACCTATACATTTTTGTAAACTAGACACCCAGGGGAATCCAGGATGGGGTGACTTGACTGCCTCCCACCATGGTCTGTTACCCAGAATCCCTTGCAAACGTAAAAAATTGACAAAAAAAACACATTTTCTACATATTTCTGTGATGGAAAGTTCTGGAATCTGCGTGGATCCACAAATTTCCACCCACCCCGCGTTCCCCAAAGTCCTACGAGAAAAATGGTACCTCACTTGTGCGGGTCGGCCTAGTGCCCGCGACAGGAAACGGCGCAAAACGCAACGTGGTCACACCTCAATTTTGCAGTGAAAAAATTACCCCTTTTTGGCAAAGTGACTAGCTGTAGTTTTTGAACCCTAGCCCTGCCGGCACCTAGGGAACCCTAGCAAACCTATACATTTTTTAAAACTAGACACCCAGGGGAATGCAGGATGGGGTGACTTGACTGCCTCCCACCATGGTCTGTTACCCAGAATCCCTTGCAAACGTAAACAATTGACAAAAAAAACACATTTTCCCCACATTTCTGTGTTGGAAAGTTCTGGAATCTGCGTGGATCCACAAATTTCCACCCACCCCACGTTCCCCAAAGTCCTACGAGAAAAATGGTACCTCACTTGTGCGGGTCGGCCTCGTGCCCGCGACAGGAAACGGCGCAAAACGCAACGTGGTCACACCTCAATTTTGCAGTGAAAAATGACCCTTTTTTGGCAAAGTGACGAGCTGTAGTTTTTAACCCTAGCCCTGCCGGCACCTAGGGAAACCTAGCAAACCTATACATTTTTGAAACCTAGACACCCAGGGGAATCCAGGATGGGGTGACTTGACTGCCTCCCACCATGGTCTGATACCCAGAATCCCTTGCAAACGTAAAAAATTGACAAAAAAAACACATTTTCCCCACATTTCTGTGATGGAAAGTTCTGGAACCTGCGTGGATCCACAAATTTCCACCCACCCCGCGTTCCCCAAAGTCCTATGAGAAAAATGGTACCTCACTTGTGGGGGTCGGCCTAGTGCCCGCGACAGTAAACGGCGCAAAACGCGACGTGGTCACACCTCAATTTTGCAGTGAAAAATGACCCTTTTTTGGCAAAGTGACTAGCTGTAGTTTTTGAACCCTAGCCCTGCCGGCACCTAGGGAAACCTAGCAAACCTATACATTTTTGAAAACTAGACACCCAGGGGAATCCAGGATGGGGTGACTTGACTGCCTCCCACCATGGTCTGATACCCAGAATCCCTTGCAAACGTAAAAAATTGACAAAAAAAACACATTTTCCCCACATTTCTCTGATGGAAAGTTCTGGAATCTGCGTGGATCCACAAATTTCCACCCACCCCGCGTTCCCCAAAGTCCTACGAGAAAAATGGTACCTCACTTGTGGGGGTCGGCCTAATGCCCGCGACAGGAAACGGCGCAAAACGCGACGTGGTCACACCTCAATTTTGCAGTGAAAAATGACCCTTTTTTGGCAAAGTGACGAGCTGTAGGTTTTGAACCCTAGCCCTGCCGGCACCTAGGGAAACCTAGGAAACCTATACATTTTTGAAAACTAGACACGCAGGGGAATCCAAGATGGGGTGACTTGACTGCCTCCCACCATGGTCTGTTACCCAGAATTCCTTGCAAACGTAAAAAATTGACAAAACAAACACATTTTCCCCACATTTCTGTGATGGAAAGTTCTGGAATCTGCGTGGATCCACAAATTTCCACCCACCCCGTGTTCCCCAAAGTCCTACGAGAAAAATGGTACCTCACTTGTGCGGGTCGGCATAGTGCCCGCGACAGGAAACGGCGCAAAACGCAACGTGGTCACACCTCAATTTTGCAGTGAAAAAATTACCCCTTTTTGGCAAAGTGACTAGCTGTAGTTTTTGAACCCTAGCCCTGCCGGCACCTAGGGAACCCTAGCAAACCTATACATTTTTTAAAACTAGACACCCAGGGAAATCCAGGATGGGGTGACTTGACTGCCTCCCACCATGGTCTGTTACCCAGAATCCCTTGCAAACGTAATAAATTGACAAAAAAAACACATTTTCCCCACATTTCTGTGATGGAAAGTTCTGGAATCTGCGTGGATCCACAAATTTCCACCCACCCCGTGTTCCCCAAAGTCCTATGAGAAAAATGGTATCTCACTTGTGCGGGTCGGCCTAGTGCCCGCGACAGGAAACGGCGCAAAACGCGACGTGGTCACACCTCAATTTTGCAGTGAAAAATGACCCTTTTTTGTTAAAGTGACGAGCTGTAGTTTTTGAACCCTAGCCCTGCCGGCACCTAGGGAAACCTAGCAAACCTATACATTTTTGTAAACTAGACACCCAGGGGAATCCAGGATGGGGTGACTTGACTGCCTCCCACCATGGTCTGTTACCCAGAATCCCTTGCAAACGTAAAAAATTGACAAAAAAAACACATTTTCTACATATTTCTGTGATGGAAAGTTCTGGAATCTGCGTGGATCCACAAATTTCCACCCACCCCGCGTTCCCCAAAGTCCTACGAGAAAAATGGTACCTCACTTGTGCGGGTCGGCCTAGTGCCCGCGACAGGAAACGGCGCAAAATGCGACGTGGTCACACCTCAATTTTGCAGTGAAAAATGACCCTTTTTTGGCAAAGTGACGAGCTGTAGGTTTTGAACCCTAGCCCTGCCGGCACCTAGGGAAACCTAGGAAACCTATACATTTTTGAAAACTAGACACGCAGGGGAATCCAAGATGGGGTGACTTGACTGCCTCCCACCATGGTCTGTTACCCAGAATTCCTTGCAAACGTAAAAAATTGACAAAACAAACACATTTTCCCCACATTTCTGTGATGGAAAGTTCTGGAATCTGCGTGGATCCACAAATTTCCACCCACCCCGTGTTCCCCAAAGTCCTACGAGAAAAATGGTACCTCACTTGTGCGGGTCGGCATAGTGCCCGCGACAGGAAACGGCGCAAAACGCAACGTGGTCACACCTCAATTTTGCAGTGAAAAAATTACCCCTTTTTGGCAAAGTGACTAGCTGTAGTTTTTGAACCCTAGCCCTGCCGGCACCTAGGGAACCCTAGCAAACCTATACATTTTTTAAAACTAGACACCCAGGGGAATGCAGGATGGGGTGACTTGACTGCCTCCCACCATGGTCTGTTACCCAGAATCCCTTGCAAACGTAAACAATTGACAAAAAAAACACATTTTCCCCACATTTCTGTGTTGGAAAGTTCTGGAATCTGCGTGGATCCACAAATTTCCACCCACCCCACGTTCCCCAAAGTCCTACGAGAAAAATGGTACCTCACTTGTGCGGGTCGGCCTCGTGCCCGCGACAGGAAACGGCGCAAAACGCAACGTGGTCACACCTCAATTTTGCAGTGAAAAATGACCCTTTTTTGGCAAAGTGACGAGCTGTAGTTTTTAACCCTAGCCCTGCCGGCACCTAGGGAAACCTAGCAAACCTATACATTTTTGAAACCTAGACACCCAGGGGAATCCAGGATGGGGTGACTTGACTGCCTCCCACCATGGTCTGATACCCAGAATCCCTTGCAAACGTAAAAAATTGACAAAAAAAACACATTTTCCCCACATTTCTGTGATGGAAAGTTCTGGAACCTGCGTGGATCCACAAATTTCCACCCACCCCGCGTTCCCCAAAGTCCTATGAGAAAAATGGTACCTCACTTGTGGGGGTCGGCCTAGTGCCCGCGACAGTAAACGGCGCAAAACGCGACGTGGTCACACCTCAATTTTGCAGTGAAAAATGACCCTTTTTTGGCAAAGTGACTAGCTGTAGTTTTTGAACCCTAGCCCTGCCGGCACCTAGGGAAACCTAGCAAACCTATACATTTTTGAAAACTAGACACCCAGGGGAATCCAGGATGGGGTGACTTGTCTGCCTCCCACCATGGTCTGATACCCAGAATCCCTTGCAAACGTAAAAAATTGACAAAAAAAACACATTTTCCCCACATTTCTCTGATGGAAAGTTCTGGAATCTGCGTGGATCCACAAATTTCCACCCACCCCGCGTTCCCCAAAGTCCTACGAGAAAAATGGTACCTCACTTGTGGGGGTCGGCCTAATGCCCGCGACAGGAAACGGCGCAAAACGCGACGTGGTCACACCTCAATTTTGCAGTGAAAAATGACCCTTTTTTGGCAAAGTGACGAGCTGTAGGTTTTGAACCCTAGCCCTGCCGGCACCTAGGGAAACCTAGGAAACCTATACATTTTTGAAAACTAGACACGCAGGGGAATCCAAGATGGGGTGACTTGACTGCCTCCCACCATGGTCTGTTACCCAGAATTCCTTGCAAACGTAAAAAATTGACAAAACAAACACATTTTCCCCACATTTCTGTGATGGAAAGTTCTGGAATCTGCGTGGATCCACAAATTTCCACCCACCCCGTGTTCCCCAAAGTCCTACGAGAAAAATGGTACCTCACTTGTGCGGGTCGGCATAGTGCCCGCGACAGGAAACGGCGCAAAACGCAACGTGGTCACACCTCAATTTTGCAGTGAAAAAATTACCCCTTTTTGGCAAAGTGACTAGCTGTAGTTTTTGAACCCTAGCCCTGTCGGCACCTAGGGAACCCTAGCAAACCTATACATTTTTTAAAACTAGACACCCAGGGAAATCCAGGATGGGGTGACTTGACTGCCTCCCACCATGGTCTGTTACCCAGAATCCCTTGCAAACGTAAACAATTGACAAAAAAAACACATTTTCCCCACATTTCTGTGTTGGAAAGTTCTGGAATCTGCGTGGATCCACAAATTTCCACCCACCCCACGTTCCCCAAAGTCCTACGAGAAAAATGGTACCTCACTTGTGCGGGTCGGCCTCGTGCCCGCGACAGGAAACGGCGCAAAACGCAACGTGGTCACACCTCAATTTTGCAGTGAAAAATGACCCTTTTTTGGCAAAGTGACGAGCTGTAGTTTTTAACCCTAGCCCTGCCGGCACCTAGGGAAACCTAGCAAACCTATACATTTTTGAAACCTAGACACCCAGGGGAATCCAGGATGGGGTGACTTGACTGCCTCCCACCATGGTCTGTTACCCAGAATCCCTTGCAAACGTAAAAAATTGACAAAAAAAACACATTTTCCCCACATTTCTGTGATGGAAAGTTCTGGAACCTGCGTGGATCCACAAATTTCCACCCACCCCGCGTTCCCCAAAGTCCTACGAGAAAAATGGTACCTCACTTGTGGGGGTCGGCCTAGTGCCCGCGACAGTAAACGGCGCAAAACGCGACGTGGTCACACCTCAATTTTGCAGTGAAAAATGACCCTTTTTTGGCAAAGTGACTAGCTGTAGTTTTTGAACCCTAGCCCTGCCGGCACCTAGGGAAACCTAGCAAACCTATACATTTTTGTAAACTAAACACCCAGGGGAATCCAGGATGGGGTGACTTGACTGCCTCCCACCATGGTCTGTTACCCAGAATCCCTTGCAAACGTAAAAAATTGACAAAAAAAACACATTTTCCCCACATTTCTGTGATGGAAAGTTCTGGAATCTGCGTGGATCCACAAATTTCCACCCACCCCGCGTTCCCCAAAGTCCTACGAGAAAAATGGTACCTCACTTGTGCGGGTCGGCCTAGTGCCCGCGACAGGAAACGGCGCAAAACGCGACGTGGTCACACCTCAATTTTGCAGTGAAAAATGACCCTTTTTTGGTAAAGTGACGAGCTGTAGTTTTTGAACCCTAGCCCTGCCGGCACCTAGGGAAACCTAGCAAACCTATACATTTTTGAAAACTAGACACCCAGGGGAATCCAGGATGGGGTGACTTGACTGCCTCCCACCATGGTCTGATACCCAGAATCCCTTGCAAACGTAAACAATTGACAAAAAAAACACATTTTCCCCACATTTCTGTGATGGAAAGTTCTGGAATCTGCGTGGATCCACAAATTTCCACCCACCCCGCGTTCCCCAAAGTCCTACGAGAAAAATGGTACCTCACTTGTGGGGGTCGGCCTAATGCCCGCGACAGGAAACGGCGCAAAACGCGACGTGGTCACACCTCAATTTTGCAGTGAAAAATGACCCTTTTTTGGCAAAGTGACGAGCTGTAGGTTTTGAACCCTAGCCCTGCCGGCACCTAGGGAACCCTAGCAAACCTATACATTTTTTAAAACTAGACACCCAGGGAAATCCAGGATGGGGTGACTTGACTGCCTCCCACCATGGTCTGTTACCCAGAATCCCTTGCAAACGTAAACAATTGACAAAAAAAACACATTTTCCCCACATTTCTGTGTTGGAAAGTTCTGGAATCTGCGTGGATCCACAAATTTCCACCCACCCCACGTTCCCCAAAGTCCTACGAGAAAAATGGTACCTCACTTGTGCGGGTCGGCCTCGTGCCCGCGACAGGAAACGGCGCAAAACGCAACGTGGTCACACCTCAATTTTGCAGTGAAAAATGACCCTTTTTTGGCAAAGTGACGAGCTGTAGTTTTTAACCCTAGCCCTGCCGGCACCTAGGGAAACCTAGCAAACCTATACATTTTTGAAACCTAGACACCCAGGGGAATCCAGGATGGGGTGACTTGACTGCCTCCCACCATGGTCTGTTACCCAGAATCCCTTGCAAACGTAAAAAATTGACAAAAAAAACACATTTTCCCCACATTTCTGTGATGGAAAGTTCTGGAACCTGCGTGGATCCACAAATTTCCACCCACCCCGCGTTCCCCAAAGTCCTACGAGAAAAATGGTACCTCACTTGTGGGGGTCGGCCTAGTGCCCGCGACAGTAAACGGCGCAAAACGCGACGTGGTCACACCTCAATTTTGCAGTGAAAAATGACCCTTTTTTGGCAAAGTGACTAGCTGTAGTTTTTGAACCCTAGCCCTGCCGGCACCTAGGGAAACCTAGCAAACCTATACATTTTTGTAAACTAAACACCCAGGGGAATCCAGGATGGGGTGACTTGACTGCCTCCCACCATGGTCTGTTACCCAGAATCCCTTGCAAACGTAAAAAATTGACAAAAAAAACACATTTTCCCCACATTTCTGTGATGGAAAGTTCTGGAATCTGCGTGGATCCACAAATTTCCACCCACCCCGCGTTCCCCAAAGTCCTACGAGAAAAATGGTACCTCACTTGTGCGGGTCGGCCTAGTGCCCGCGACAGGAAACGGCGCAAAACGCGACGTGGTCACACCTCAATTTTGCAGTGAAAAATGACCCTTTTTTGGTAAAGTGACGAGCTGTAGTTTTTGAACCCTAGCCCTGCCGGCACCTAGGGAAACCTAGCAAACCTATACATTTTTGAAAACTAGACACCCAGGGGAATCCAGGATGGGGTGACTTGACTGCCTCCCACCATGGTCTGATACCCAGAATCCCTTGCAAACGTAAAAATTGACAAAAAAAACACATTTTCCCCACATTTCTGTGATGGAAAGTTCTGGAATCTGCGTGGATCCACAAATTTCCACCCACCCCGCGTTCCCCAAAGTCCTACGAGAAAAATGGTACCTCACTTGTGGGGGTCGGCCTAATGCCCGCGACAGGAAACGGCGCAAAACGCGACGTGGTCACACCTCAATTTTGCAGTGAAAAATGACCCTTTTTTGGCAAAGTGACGAGCTGTAGGTTTTGAACCCTAGCCATGCCGGCACCTAGGGAAACCTAGGAAACCTATACATTTTTGAAAACTAGACACGCAGGGGAATCCAAGATGGGGTGACTTGACTGCCTCCCACCACGGTCTGTTACCCAGAATTCCTTGCAAACGTAAAAAATTGACAAAACAAACACATTTTCCCCACATTTCTGTGATGGAAAGTTCTGGAATCTGCGTGGATCCACAAATTTCCACCCACCCCGTGTTCCCCAAAGTCCTACGAGAAAAATGGTACCTCACTTGTGCGGGTCGGCATAGTGCCCGCGACAGGAAACGGCGCAAAACGCAACATGGTCACACCTCAATTTTGCAGTGAAAAAATTACCCCTTTTTGGCAAAGTGACTAGCTGTAGTTTTTGAACCCTAGCCCTGCCCGCACCTAGGGAACCCTAGCAAACCTATACATTTTTTAAAACTAGACACCCAGGGGAATCCAGGATGGGGTGACTTGACTGCCTCCCACCATGGTCTGTTACCCAGAATCCCTTGCAAACGTAAACAATTGACAAAAAAAACACATTTTCCCCACATTTCTGTGTTGGAAAGTTCTGGAATCTGCGTGGATCCACAAATTTCCACCCACCCCACGTTCCCCAAAGTCCTACGAGAAAAATGGTACCTCACTTGTGCGGGTCGGCCTCGTGCCCGCGACAGGAAACGGTGCAAAACGCAACGTGGTCACACCTCAATTTTGCAGTGAAAAATGACCCTTTTTTGGCAAAGTGACGAGCTGTAGTTTTTAACCCTAGCCCTGCCGGCACCTAGGGAAACCTAGCAAACCTATACATTTTTGAAACCTAGACACCCAGGGGAATCCAGGATGGGGTGACTTGACTGCCTCCCACCATGGTCTGTTACCCAGAATCCCTTGCAAACGTAAAAAATTGACAAAAAAAACACATTTTCCCCACATTTCTGTGATGGAAAGTTCTGGAATCTGCGTGGATCTACAAATTTCCACCCACCCCGCGTTCCCAAAAGTCCTACGAGAAAAATGGTACCTCACTTGTGCGGGTCGGCATAGTGCCCGCGACAGGAAACGGCGCAAAACGCAACGTGGTCACACCTCAATTTTGCAGTGAAAAATGACCCTTTTTTGGCAAAGTGACGAGCTGTAGTTTTTGAACCTTAGCCCTGCCGGCACCTAGGGAAACCTAGCAAACCTATACATTTTTGAAAACTAGACACCCAGGGGAATCCAGGATAGGGTGACTTGACTGCCTCCCACCATGGTCTGATACCCAGAATCCCTTGCAAACGTAAAAAATTGACAAAAAAAACACATTTTCCCCACATTTCTGTGATGGAAAGTTCTGGAACCTGCGTGGATCCACAAATTTCCACTGTGAGAAGTTGGCCTGGTATATGATGCTCACTAGTTAAAGTGATCACCTTGTACCATGCCAAGCAACCCTTATGGTGTGGTTGTAAGTCAACCTTTTCGGACTAGCTGCCCTAGTGGTAGCGTAGGCTAAGCAGTCTTTGAGGCTAAACTCGTGAAGCGTGTTAAGCAGGCTGTTTTACCAATAGTAACCCCCTTTTATACCAATGAAAGGACACCACACAGATATATATTCAAAATATATATGTATTTATTTCTCAAAGTAACCCCTAGTCTCTTTATGAGCACAGGAGCACAAATCGTCAAACAAGATTATCACAGAATACACAGAAGTTGCACTTTATATGGATAGGCCCTGGTGGCCACTCGAACCATATACTAAAATAGTGGTATAAGTACCACGAACAGAAAAGGGAAAAGGCCTAGGGCCTCTAGAATCGCTGGGCCTACAAGGAGCTAACGTCAGTTAGTGACCAGGAGGTCCACGGGTGGCGTGTGCAGAGCAAATAGTCACACGCGTGCTCCCATAGGTTTCAATGGGTGCGTAAAAAGTACAAAGTTACTGCAAAAGGAATCTTCTGGGTGACCTAGGAACTTAAGATTTGGAACACAGGCACTAGAGATGTAATACTACACTTGGGCACAGGTGTGCCAGCTTTACCTCACCCACAGGAAGCGGGTGCATAGGCCTCGAAGTGCGTCGGGTTTCTTCTATCTGTTCCGTGGGGCCTGTAGACAAAAGTGCTGCAGGCGGTCGGTCGGGAAGAGATGCAGTGGATCCAAGAGTGGATCGGAGATGTTGAAGACCTGTAAGCAGAGGGGACAGTGTTCACAGTCACTAGCCAGTGACCAGCGTGGCACCAGGTGGGTACCAGGCGATGTCGGGTGCAAACAGGAAGGAAGGTGTAGCTTGACTCTGCAGCCACGTGGTCCCTGAAGGTCGACGACGTCCAGGAGTCGAGTCACGAGCTGTCCCACGCAGGCTCTCGCTGTCGGCGGTGTCGGCGACTTGATCGAAGCAAACAAGCCTTGGCAAAAGCAATTGTTGTAGGCAAGGAGTTTAAGCTGATGGTTCTGACCAGCAAGGTCAGAGGAACTGCTCCTTTGGAGGGGAGCAAGGGCCAGTCTGGAGCAACCAGACCAGCGGTGTTTGTCGTAGATTTCGTCGCCAAGATGGCCACTAGCCAGCGGGCCAGCAACCGGTTAGGCGCGTCGAGTGGCAAAATGCAGAAGGGCCCCACGCAGATCGTGGAGATGCTGGAGGGCTCACCTTTGGTGCAGATGCTGCTCGAGGGTTGGGCTTCTCAGGACCCAAAGCACAACTTGGAGGGAGCCTCGGTTGTTGCACTTGTTAGCTTGTCGTAGTCGTTCCAAGATGGCTGGCTCCACGTGTCTCGGTGCCTCCACGGGTCTCCTCTTTGCAGGGACTGTGGATCGGGCGGTGAGAGGTCTGGAGGTCCAGGTCTTGTCAGTCTCTGGGCTCGGGCTCCGGCGGGAGGCGGCGGCAAAGCAGACGTTGATTCGCTGGATGGTGCTTGCGTTAGCAAGGTGGTCACTCCCTGACCACAGGGGAGATTTTCTTCAGTCTTCTGTGCAGCAGAATGTCGAAGTTCCCGTCTTCTTCTTAGTTTCAAGTTGATTCCAGGATGTCTGAAGTCTTAGGACACAGCTCCTACCTTTATTCGGATTCTAGGGGCCGGACTACCTGCTAGGTCCCTCCCTATGGGTGGGACCAGGAAGGGGGGTGGTTACACCCCCAATCCTTTGTCCAGCTCGCCCCAGGCCCGGGACTGGTGTGCCCCAGGACCGGTTTGAACTGGCATATGCACCGAGGCTCCTTGTGAGCCACAGGCATGTCTGGTTTCTTTCAAGCCCTACCTGACCAATACACAAAATCCTGTCTGGGGTGGTGCACGCACCTCCCCTGGCAGGAAACCCTTTGTCCACACCTCCCAAGCTGGAAGGACTCCCAGCAGCAGGAGGGCAGACTTGTGTCTGTGGTGGCAGCATCCATTTTGTGGAGCTGAGGCTATGTCTGATTTTACCCGGGTCTCAGGTACTGTACATGTCGTGTCCCTCTAGAAGGGTGGAATGCTAACCCCGTCGCCAGAATTGGCGAGGGGTTAGTATTCCAATTCGTATGACACCTTACTCGACATGTTTTGATAAAGCCAAACCAAAGATAGCATTTAACCGCGAGGTTCATAATGCACTTAAGAGTATATGGTATGACGATATCTGGAAACAGTAGAAGGAAGTTGTTCCGACCACTGCAGACAGGCTCAGCTCATGCCAGAGCACCATCTCACATGGAACCAAGCACTCTGCCTTCAGGATTGTTAAGGCCTGCCATAGGAGTGACTTATAGGTTACCAGGTGTCCCATTTAAGGTTAGGTATAGGTATACTACACCTAAGTAAGAGGTGATTACACCAACTTACCCCAGCTGAGTGATCAGCCAGTTGTGTCAGATTGTTAGGCCAAGCCTGGGGTGGCATAATACATGCTGCAGCCCCTGGCAGGCCTTGGGTACACCAATGCCCTGGGTACCTAGTGTACACTGGTACAGGGGCTGACAGGGTGATTGTAGGAAGGTGGATATCTGACTATGGTTACCCCCAAATTTTTGCCTAGTGTCTAGCTGGTTTTTCGACTTAGTTGGCCTGAGATCCTGCTATTCAGGATCTCAGCCTGGCTGTTCTCTCTTTAAAATGGACTCCATGTACCCTAGGTACATACCCAATTGGTTGGATCACCCTGTCAGCCCCTGTACCAGTGTACACTAGGTACCCAGGGCATTGGTGTACCCAAGGCCTGCCAAGGGCTGCAGCATGTATTATGCCACCCCAGGCTTGGCCTAACAATTTGACACAACTGGCTGATCACTCAGCTGGGGTAAGTTGGTGTAATCACCTCTTACTTAGGTGTAGTATACCTATACCTAACCTTAAATGGGACACCTGGTAACCTATAAGTCACTCCTATGGCAGGCCTTAACAATCCTGAAGGCAGAGTGCTTGGTTCCATGTGAGATGGTGCTCTGGCATGAGCTGAGCCTGTCTGCAGTGGTCGGAACAACTTCCTTCTACTGTTTCCAGATATCGTCATACCATATACTCTTAAGTGCATTATGAACCTCGCGGTTAAATGCTATCTTTGGTTTGGCTTTATCAAAACATGTCGAGTAAGGTGTCATACGAATTGGAATACTAACCCCTCGCCAATTCTGGCGACGGGGTTAGCATTCCACCCTTCTAGAGGGACACGACATGTACAGTGCCTGAAACCCGGGTAAAATCAGACATAGCCTCAGCTCCACAAAATGGATGCTGCCACCACAGACACAAGTCTGCCCTCCTGCTGCTGGGAGTCCTTTCAGCTTGGGAGGTGTGGACAAAGGGTTTCCTGCCAGGGGAGGTGCGTGCACCACCCCAGACAGGATTTTGTGTATTGGTCAGGTAGGGCTTGAAAGAAACCAGACATGCCTGTGGCTCACAAGGAGCCTCGGTGCATATGCCAGTTCAAACCGGTCCTGGGGCACACCAGTCCCGGGCCTGGGGCGAGCTGGACAAAGGATTGGGGGTGTAACCACCCCCCTTCCTGGTCCCACCCATAGGGAGGGACCTAGCAGGTAGTCCGGCCCCTAGAATCCGAATAAAGGTAGGAGCTGTGTCCTAAGACTTCAGACATCCTGGAATCAACTTGAAACTAAGAAGAAGATGGGAACTTCGACATTCTGCTGCACAGAAGACTGAAGAAAATCTCCCCTGTGGTCAGGGAGTGACCACCTTGCTAACGCAAGCACCATCCAGCGCATCAACATCTGCTTTGCCGCCGCCTCCCGCCGGAGCCCGAGCCCAGAGACTGACAAGACCTGGACCTCCAGACCTCTCACCGCCCGATCCACAGTCCCTGAAAAGAGGAGACCCGTGGAGGCACCGAGACACGTGGAGCCAGCCATCTTGGAACGACTACGACAAGCTGACAAGTGCAACAACCGAGGCTCCCTCCAAGTTGTGCTTTGGGATCTGAGAAGCCCAACCCCCGAGCAGCATCTGCACCAAAGGTGAGCCCTCCAGCATCTCCACGATCTGCGTGGGGCCCTTCTGCATTTTGCCACTCGACGCGCCTAACCGGTTGCTGGCCCGCTGGCTAGTGGCCATCTTGGCGACGAAATCTACGACAAACACCGCTGGTCTGGTTGCTCCAGACTGGCCCTTGCTCCCCTCCAAAGGAGCAATCCCTCTGACCTTGCTGGTCAGAACCAACAGCTGCTTTCCGAATCCTCCTGCAATTGCTTTTGCCAAGGCTTGTTTGCTTCGATCAAGTCGCCGACACCGCCGACAGCGAGAGCCTGCGTGGGACAGCTCGTGAGCCGACTCCTGGACGTCGTCGACCTTCAGGGACCACGTGGCTGCGGAGACAAGCTACCCCTCATCACCTGTTTGCACCCGACATCGCCTGGTACCCACCTGGTGCCACGCTGGTCACTGGCTAGTGACTGTGAACACTGTCCCCTCTGCTTACAGGTCTTCAACATCTCCGATCCACTCTTGGATCCACTGCATCTCTTCCCGACCGACCGCCTGCAGCATCTTTGTCCCAGGCTCAACGGAACAGATAGAAGAAACCCGACGCACTTTGAGGCCTATGCACCCGCTTCCTGTGGGTGAGGTAAAGCTGGTACTCCGGTGCCCATGTGTAGTAATACATCTCTAGTGCCTGTGTTCCAAATCTTAAGTTCCTAGGTCATCCGGAAGATTCCTTTTGCAGTAACTTTGTACTTTTTACGCACCCATTGAAACCTATGGGAGCCCGCGTGTGACTATTTGCTCTGCACACGCCACCCGTGGACCTCCTGGTCACTAACTGACGTTAGCTCCTTGTAGGCCCAGCGATTCTAGAGGCCCTAGGCCTTTTCCCTTTTCTGTTCGTGGTACTTATACCACTATTTTAGTATATGGTTCGAGTGGCCACCAGGGCCTATCCATATAAAGTGCAACTTCTGTGTATTCTGTGATAATCTTGTTTGACGATTTGTGCTCCTGTGCTCATAAAGAGACTAGGGGTTACTTTGAGAAATAAATACATATATATTTTGAATATATATCTGTGTGGTGTCCTTTCATTGGTATAAAAGGGGGTTACTATTGGTAAAACAGCTTGCTTAACACGCATCACGAGTTTAGCCTCAAAGACTGCTTAGCCTACGCTACCACTAGGGCAGCTAGTCCAAAAAGGTTGACTTACAACCACACCATAAGGGTTGCTTGGCATGGTACAAGGTGGTCACTAGAACTAGTGAACAGCATATACCAGGCCAACTTCTCACATTGGTGAGCAGCGGTTGGATTTGAGCTTGCTGTGTTTTACCATTGTAATCTCTTGGTTACCAATTGAAAGATCACATAGGTACCTGTAGGTACATATAAAACAAGATTAGATATACTTAAGTTCTACTGAACTTAGTTGTGGTAGAGCAAAGGGAGTAGCACACCCTGACTACAACTACTAGATAGGTTTAGTAGGTAAACCCAAGTGTAGGTAGATTGCAACACATCCACCCACACTTAAGAGCAATGGCTGGGGCAGAGGGGTCCACTGTACCCATCTCTGTTGAGAGTGACCCCCCGAGGGCACCATCCATCTATGCTACCCTTAATCAAAATGAGCTCAGGCAGCTGGCAACTCTTAGAGGCCTTAAACAGCCCAAGAACCCTACCTCTGCTTTGCTCAGAGAGCTCTTGCAAGAAGATGAAAATCAAAAAGAGCTCAGGAAAGCTTCCCAGTTAGCCCCCTTAGGGACAGGAACAGGAGGCCCCCCTTCTGAAGATGCCACTGAGGTACCCCTTTCCAATAGTCACCCCTTAGATGGGATGCCTACCACAGAGGATGAGAGTGAAAAGGATACTGACAGTAGTGAGGATGAAGGGAGAACTAGCCCAGTGCCAAGTGTTATACTTGGCCCAGCTAAACTAAGGCTATTGGGGACTGACAGTGGGTTCACCCCACTGGATCTCCCCAGTGGACTTAACACAGGGCTTGGAAGGCAAAGGAATCGCTCAGGTGACTCCAATGCTTCCCATGGCTCTAGAGGCTCTCAAGGTCACTCCAGGAGAAGGATGACCACCCCTCAGAGGAGGGAACATGAGGCCAAGATGCAAGAAGCCCAGCTGAGGATCAGGAAGCAGGAGCTAGAAGTAGCCCTGATGGAAGAAAAACTGAGCAAGGCTAGGCAGCATAGAGAGAGTGGGTCTATACCCACTGGTGGCAGCAATGTCCCTAGGGACAAAGATAGGGTCTTTGACAATAGGAACCTGTCCAAGATTGTGCCCCCCTACAAAAGTGGGGATGACATCCACAAATGGATGACTGCTCTTGAGAGAGCCTGCAAAGTGCAGCAGGTTCCTGAAGACCAGTGGGCAGCAATCTTATGGCTCTCCTTTGAGGGGAGAGGCAGAGATAGACTCCTCACTGTTAGAGAAGAGGATGTCAGAAATTACAGAGTCCTGAAGAGTGTCCTAGTTGATGGGTTAGGCTTAACCACTGAACAGTACAGGTTAATGTTCAGAGACACCCAGAAGACACAGACTCAGGACTGGTCTGAATATGTGGAATGTGCCACTAAGGCTTTGGAGGGTTGGTTGCTGGGAAGTAAGGTGTCTGATTATACAGGATTGTACAATTTGATGATGAGAGAGCAGATTTTAAGTAATTGTCAAAACCAGCTTCTCCATCAACACCTGGTAGACTCAGATTTGACCTCTCCCCAAGAATTGGGAAAGAGGGCAGATAAATGGGTCAGGACCAGGATCAGGCCTAAAAACCAGGGTGGTGACCAAAAGAAAGATACCACCAAGCCTCAAGAGAAGGGTGGGGATAAAGAAAAAGAGAAACCTTCCTCAGGGCCCCAAAACTCCACACAGGGTGGTGGGTCCCAAGCTCCCTCCTCTACCACAGCCAAAAAGCCCTACTGCCATGAGTGTAAAACTCCTGGGCATTGGAAAACTGACAGCGGTTGCCCAAGGGCTAAAAACAAAACTGTTCCTCCAATTACTCCTGTCACACCACCTATTACTGTCAGCAGTAATCCCCCAGGTGGTGGGAGTGCCCCCAGAAATCTGGGTGGGTTTACTTGGGGAACACAGGGGGACCCTGGCTTAGCCAATTCCCCTGCAGCAGATACTCTTGTCTGTGATGGTGGCATGGGGTTTGCCAACTTCACTGCCTGTCCCAACACTTTGGGTAGGTACAGACAGGAGCCCTACATCAATGGTACAAAAGCTGAGGCCTACAGAGACACTGGAGCTAGCATCACAATGGTGGCCCATTGGCTAGTTCCCTCTGAGCAGCTTTTGCCTGGTTTCTCCTACCAGGTGACCAACATTGATGGCAAACAGAACAGTCATCCCATGGCAGAGGTATGTCTCAGCTGGGGAGGTGTCACTGGCCCTAAAAGGGTGGCAGTGTCCCCAACCTTGCCTGTAGACTGCTTACTGGGGAATGACTTAGAACTCTCAGCTTGGGCTGGAGTTGAACAAGACACCCATTCTAAAATGGTAGGCCTGTCACAAAAGGGTAGGGGGGTTGTGCCATTCACAACCCCTGTCCAAATAGATTTCCTCCCTGAAAAGGTTGGAAGGGCAGTGGTAGCCACAGCCCAGGCACAGACAGACTTCCCTGTAGAGACTGGCAGAGCTGTGACAGTCACAGCTCAAACACAAACTGAGTGCCCCCCTGAAAAGGTTGGCAAGGCTGTAATGGTCTCAGCCTATACTCAGACTGACATAGGTGTAGTGAAGCCTGAAACAAGGGATCACTCCACACAAACTGAGAGTAGTGGGGAGGAAGAAAAGTCTCCCTCTCCCCAGACATTAGGAAAAGGTCAGCCTCCTCAGGGATCTGACCTCACCCCTTGTGAAGGAACTGCCCCAGAGGTAGCCAGGCCTGGCCTGGCAGAGCCTCTGATGTCAGTGGCCCCTTCCAAGGTGGGACCCAGTCTGGTGCAGGTAGCCTGCCTCTCTCTACCCTGCCTCAGTCAGCCCAGGGCTGCAGAGGTCAGGGAGGCCAGTGGACCCCCAGAGGGCCCCTGTCCACAAGAACCCCCCCATCAAAAGAATGAGGATTGCCTGGCTAGTAGCCCTAGTCAGGTGATGGGTAAAAACATTCCTGAGGGATCTCCTTTACAGGTAGTTAGGGACCTCCCCCAGAGGGATTCTGTTGGGCACAGGCAAACCTGGGACCTTAGGGCCCCAAACCTGACCTGTCCCTCCAGTAAGCCCACAAAAGGGACCCAGCCTCCAGCTTTAGGTAGCCAGAGGCTGACCCTGAGAGCACAGTGCAACTCAGTTAAGGAAAGAAAGGCATCCATGGTGGAGGGGGATTGGAGGAAGCTGAGGCCTCACTTTGAGGACACTCACTTCAGTACTCCATCTCAACACCAGCCTTTTACTTTGCCAAGACACACCAAAGGTAGAGATTCCCTATGGTGGAGACCCTCTGATACCCTTAGGGTGAGGGATTGCTTAGTGGACCATGAGACAGGGGGTAACCATGCCAGTGCTGGTTCCTCCTTATATGGCCACTTGGGCAATATAGGCTTACCTGGTCAAGGTCAGCCTTATCTCCCTTCGTTTGGGGGGGGGTTGTGTAGGAAGGTGGATATCTGACTATGGTTACCCCCAAATTTTTGCCTAGTGTCTAGCTGGTTTTTCGACTTAGTTGGCCTGAGATCCTGCTATTCAGGATCTCAGCCTGGCTGTTCTCTCTTTAAAATGGACTCCATGTACCCTAGGTACATACCCAATTGGTTGGATCACCCTGTCAGCCCCTGTACCAGTGTACACTAGGTACCCAGGGCATTGGTGTACCCAAGGCCTGCCAAGGGCTGCAGCATGTATTATGCCACCCCAGGCTTGGCCTAACAATTTGACACAACTGGCTGATCACTCAGCTGGGGTAAGTTGGTGTAATCACCTCTTACTTAGGTGTAGTATACCTATACCTAACCTTAAATGGGACACCTGGTAACCTATAAGTCACTCCTATGGCAGGCCTTAACAATCCTGAAGGCAGAGTGCTTGGTTCCATGTGAGATGGTGCTCTGGCATGAGCTGAGCCTGTCTGCAGTGGTCGGAACAACTTCCTTCTACTGTTTCCAGATATCGTCATACCATATACTCTTAAGTGCATTATGAACCTCGCGGTTAAATGCTATCTTTGGTTTGGCTTTATCAAAACATGTCGAGTAAGGTGTCATACGAATTGGAATACTAACCCCTCGCCAATTCTGGCGACGGGGTTAGCATTCCACCCTTCTAGAGGGACACGACATGTACAGTGCCTGAAACCCGGGTAAAATCAGACATAGCCTCAGCTCCACAAAATGGATGCTGCCACCACAGACACAAGTCTGCCCTCCTGCTGCTGGGAGTCCTTTCAGCTTGGGAGGTGTGGACAAAGGGTTTCCTGCCAGGGGAGGTGCGTGCACCACCCCAGACAGGATTTTGTGTATTGGTCAGGTAGGGCTTGAAAGAAACCAGACATGCCTGTGGCTCACAAGGAGCCTCGGTGCATATGCCAGTTCAAACCGGTCCTGGGGCACACCAGTCCCGGGCCTGGGGCGAGCTGGACAAAGGATTGGGGGTGTAACCACCCCCCTTCCTGGTCCCACCCATAGGGAGGGACCTAGCAGGTAGTCCGGCCCCTAGAATCCGAATAAAGGTAGGAGCTGTGTCCTAAGACTTCAGACATCCTGGAATCAACTTGAAACTAAGAAGAAGATGGGAACTTCGACATTCTGCTGCACAGAAGACTGAAGAAAATCTCCCCTGTGGTCAGGGAGTGACCACCTTGCTAACGCAAGCACCATCCAGTGCATCAACATCTGCTTTGCCGCCGCCTCCCGCCGGAGCCCGAGCCCAGAGACTGACAAGACCTGGACCTCCAGACCTCTCACCGCCCGATCCACAGTCCCTGAAAAGAGGAGACCCGTGGAGGCACCGAGACACGTGGAGCCAGCCATCTTGGAACGACTACGACAAGCTGACAAGTGCAACAACCGAGGCTCCCTCCAAGTTGTGCTTTGGGATCTGAGAAGCCCAACCCCCGAGCAGCATCTGCACCAAAGGTGAGCCCTCCAGCATCTCCACGATCTGCGTGGGGCCCTTCTGCATTTTGCCACTCGACGCGCCTAACCGGTTGCTGGCCCGCTGGCTAGTGGCCATCTTGGCGACGAAATCTACGACAAACACCGTTGGTCTGGTTGCTCCAGACTGGCCCTTGCTCCCCTCCAAAGGAGCAATCCCTCTGACCTTGCTGGTCAGAACCAACAGCTGCTTTCCGAATCCTCCTGCAATTGCTTTTGCCAAGGCTTGTTTGCTTCGATCAAGTCGCCGACACCGCCGACAGCGAGAGCCTGCGTGGGACAGCTCGTGAGCCGACTCCTGGACGTCGTCGACCTTCAGGGACCACGTGGCTGCGGAGACAAGCTACCCCTCATCACCTGTTTGCACCCGACATCGCCTGGTACCCACCTGGTGCCACGCTGGTCACTGGCTAGTGACTGTGAACACTGTCCCCTCTGCTTACAGGTCTTCAACATCTCCGATCCACTCTTGGATCCACTGCATCTCTTCCCGACCGACCGCCTGCAGCATCTTTGTCCCAGGCTCAACGGAACAGATAGAAGAAACCCGACGCACTTTGAGGCCTATGCACCCGCTTCCTGTGGGTGAGGTAAAGCTGGTACTCCGGTGCCCATGTGTAGTAATACATCTCTAGTGCCTGTGTTCCAAATCTTAAGTTCCTAGGTCATCCGGAAGATTCCTTTTGCAGTAACTTTGTACTTTTTACGCACCCATTGAAACCTATGGGAGCCCGCGTGTGACTATTTGCTCTGCACACGCCACCCGTGGACCTCCTGGTCACTAACTGACGTTAGCTCCTTGTAGGCCCAGCGATTCTAGAGGCCCTAGGCCTTTTCCCTTTTCTGTTCGTGGTACTTATACCACTATTTTAGTATATGGTTCGAGTGGCCACCAGGGCCTATCCATATAAAGTGCAACTTCTGTGTATTCTGTGATAATCTTGTTTGACGATTTGTGCTCCTGTGCTCATAAAGAGACTAGGGGTTACTTTGAGAAATAAATACATATATATTTTGAATATATATCTGTGTGGTGTCCTTTCATTGGTATAAAAGGGGGTTACTATTGGTAAAACAGCTTGCTTAACACGCATCACGAGTTTAGCCTCAAAGACTGCTTAGCCTACGCTACCACTAGGGCAGCTAGTCCAAAAAGGTTGACTTACAACCACACCATAAGGGTTGCTTGGCATGGTACAAGGTGGTCACTAGAACTAGTGAACAGCATATACCAGGCCAACTTCTCACAGTGATCCACTTCCAATTGGTTATGCACCTAGGGTGCATAGTTTTAATTTAGTAGAGAGAACAGCAGGCTGGGGGTCTGATTGGCAGGCCCACAGCCTCAATATGTCAAAAACCAGTGAAGCAAAAAGCAAAAATTTGGGGTGACCATAGGATAGCAGACCCTACTCTCCTACACAACCCCCCCCCAAACGCTGGGACATTAAACTAGCCTTGACCAGTCTCGTCTTCATGTCCTAAGTGGAAGTACCTGGAGAGACCATCTGCATTCCCATGGTCAGTACCTGGCCGGTGCTCCACTGTAAAGTCCATCCCCTGTAGGGAAATGGACCACCTAAGCAGTTTGGGGTTTTCACCCTTCATCTGATTTAGCCACAAGAGGGGCTTATGGTCGGTCTGAATCTTGAAGTGAGTGCCAAACAAGTATGGCCTCAGCTTCTTCAGGGCCCACACCACAGCAAAGGCCTCCCTCTCAATAGCTGACCAATTCTTCTCTCTGGGGGTCAACCTTCTGCTAATAAAAGCAATGGGTTGGTCTTGACCATCTACATTAAGTTGTGACAGCACAGCTCCCACACCCAACTCAGAAGCATCTGTTTGGACAATAAACTCTTTGGAGTAGTCAGGACTTTTCAGGATAGGTGCAGAGCACATGGCCTCCTTCAGGTCATCAAATGCCTTTTGACAGCTTACTGTCCACTGAACCTTTTTGGGCATCTTCTTGGATGTCAGATCATTAAGAGGAGTCACAATGGACCCATAGTTCTTAACAAACGTCCTGTAGTACCCAGTCAAGCCCAAGAAAGCTCGAACTTGAGTCTGGGTGGTTGGAGGGGACCAGTCCTTGATGGATTGTATCTTACTCTCCAGTGGTTGAACTTGGCCCCCACCTACAAGGTGGCCCAAATACACAACCTTACTCTGCCCTATCTGGCACTTAGTAGCCTTGATAGTGAGGCCTGCCCTTTGCAGAGCCTCAAGAGCCTTCTTCAGGTGGATCAGGTGATCCTCCCAGGTGGAACTAAAGACAGCAATGTCATCAAGATATGCTGCGCAAAAGTCATCCAACCCAGTAAGGACTTGGTTCACCAGCCTTTGGAAGGTGGCAGGTGCATTCTTCAGACCAAAGGGCATCACCACAAACTGATAATGCCCACCTGGGGTTGAGAATGCTGTTTTGGCCTTAGACTCCTCAGCTAACCTGATTTGCCAATAGCCAGCTGTCAAGTCAAATGTGCTCAAAAACTTTGCAGAAGCTAGTTTGTCTATGAGCTCATCTGCCCTTGGAATAGGGTGTGCATCTGTCCTGGTGACAGCATTGAGTCCTCTGTAGTCCACACAGAACCTCATCTCTCTCTTGCCATCTTTGGTGTGAGGTTTGGGGACCAGAACCACTGGGCTAGCCCAGGGGCTCTCTGAGGGTTCAATGACACCTAATTCCAGCATTTTATGTACCTCAGCCTTTATACAGTCCCTGACGTGGTCAGGTTGTCTGTAAAGTTTGTTCTTTACAGGCAGACTGTCACCAGTGTCCACAACATGGGTACACCAGTCAGTTTGACTAGGTATCAAGGAAAACATATGTGAAAATGATTGTAGAACCTGTCTACATCCAGTCTGCTGATGGGCAGTGAGGTTGCCTCCAAGGGTCACTCCTTCAACTGAGCCATCTTCAGGGTTCTGAGACAACAGGTCTGGGAGAGGGTCACTCTCTTCCTCCTGTCCCTCATCTGTAGCCATGAGCAAGCCCATGTCTGCCCTGTCAACATATGCTTTAAGCCTGTTAACATGGAGTACCCTGTGGGGACTCCTGGGAGTTCCTAGGTCCACCAAGTAGGTGACCTCTCCCTTCTTTTCCAGGATTGTATGGGGTCCAGACCATTTGTCTTGGAGTGCTGCTGGGGCCACTGGCTCCAACACCCATACCTTCTGTCCTGGCTGATACTCAACCAAGACAGCCTTTTGGTCATGCCAAGCTTTCTGTAAGGCCTGGCTTGCCTCAAGGTTTTTAGATGCCTTCTCCATATACTCAGCCATCCTGGAGCGGAGACCAAGTACATAGTCCACTATGTCTAGCTTAGGCTTTTTGAGAGGTAACTCCCATCCTTCCTTCACCAAACACAGTGGGCCTCTCACAGGGTGCCCAAACAACAATTCAAAGGGGCTGTAGCCAACTCCTTTTTGTGGGACCTCTCTGTAAGCAAACAGAAGGCAGGGTAGAAGGATATCCCATCTTCGCCTGAGCTTTTCAGGTAATCCTTTGATCATACCCTTTAGGGTCTTGTTGAATCTCTCAACAAGCCCATTGCATTGTGGGTGATAAGGGGTGGTGAACTTGTAGTTGACACCACATTCCTTCCACATAGCTGTTAAGTATCCTGACATAAAGTTGGTACCTCTGTCAGATACTACCTCCTTAGGAAACCCCACTCTGGAGAATACTCCCAGCAGGGCCCTGGCCACAACAGGAGCTGTAGTGGTCCTAAGGGGAATTGCCTCTGGATACCTGGTGGCATGATCCACTACCACCAGTATAAATCTGTGCCCAGATGCAGTGGGAGGATCCATGGGACCCACTATGTCTATTCCCACTCTTTCAAAGGGAACCCCCACCACAGGTAGTGGTATCAGGGGGGCCTTTGTTGTGCCACCTGATTTGCCACTGGCTTGGCAGGTAACACAGGAGCGACAAAACTCCTTTGTATCTTCATTCATATGGGGCCAGTGAAAGTGAGGGACAAGTCTGTCCCAGGTCTTGTTCTGGCCTAGGTGTCCTGCTAAAGGAATATCATGGGCCAAGGTAAGGAGGAAGCCCCTAAATTGCAGAGGTATAACCAACCTCCTGGTTGCACCAGGCTTGGGGTCTCTAGCCTCTGAATAAAGGAGCCCTTCATCCCAATACACTTTATGGGTACCTTGAGCATTCCCAGCAGCCTCAGCAGCAGCCAGCTGTCTGAGGGGTTCAAGAGAGGGACAGGATAACTGAGCCTGCCTCAAGTCAGCCCTTGAAGGTCCCCCTGTCCCCAGAAACTCAACCTGATCAGGTTCAAGCTCTTCAGGGACAGTTCCTTCAGGGTCCTCTAGATCAGCTTCCTGGGAAGGCTGATCATCACTCTGAGGCAGGGGGGAAGGCACAGCCTTGACCCTCCTGTTCTTCTTCTTGGTAGGTACTTGGTCCATTGTTCCAGGATCCAAGACCTGAGGTTCAGTGAGGCACTTTTTGGCCTGTGACCTGGTCACAGCAAGGACATGTGATGATATACCTAACATCTCTGCATGAGTCCTGTACTCCACTTCTGACCATAGAGAACTCTCTAGGTCATTGCCCAACAAACATTCTACTGGGAGGTCTGCACTAACCACAACCCTTTTGAGGCCAGTTACCCCTCCCCATGAGAAGTTAACAACTGCCACACTATGTGAAGTAGTGGCATTGCTGGCATTGGTCACCAGGTAGTTCTCACCTGGCATGTACTGTCCAGGATCCACAAAGCCTGGTGTCACCATAGTGACACTGGCACATGTGTCCCTGTAGGCTTGAGCCACTTTGTCATTAATTAAAGGAGTCTGTCTGTACTTGCCCAGGTTACTGGGGCTCACAGTCAGGGACAAATCAATGTCCCCATCACAGATCAAGACTGCCTGTGTAAGGGTTCTGTCTAAGTCAGAATCTCCTTCAGTTCCCATAGTGATTCCCACTACACCCTTTGTCTGGGGACCAACACTGCTAACAGTAGTACTGGGAGCAGGTGCCTTAGGGGCAACAGTGTTGGGGGCTCCACCCTTTTTGCAATCACTAGTCCAGTGAGTTGTATTTTTACAATGATTGCACCAGGGTTTCTTCTGACCTTCTTTCTTCTTCTTGGACTGTTGGGACCCACCCTCCTTAGCAGTAGTTTGGGGCCCTGTTGAAGACTTCTGGTCTTTAGGTTTCTGATCTCCACCCTTTTGGTCTGTTTTCTTCTGATCACCCCCTTGGCCCTGGTTCTGGTTCTTTTGCTTAACCCTGGTTCTGACCCATTTGTCTGCCTTCTTTCCCAATTCTTGGGGAGAGGTCAGATCAGAGTCAACCAAGTGTTGATGCAGTTGCTGGTTTTGACAGTTATTTAAAATCTGTTCTCTCATCATCAAATTATACAATCCTGTAAAATCAGATACCTTACTTCCCAGCAACCAACCCTCCAAAGCCTTAGTGGCACATTCAATGTATTCAGACCAGTCCTGAGTCTGTGTCTTTTGGGTGTCTCTGAACATTAACCTGTACTGCTCAGTGGTTAAGCCTAACCCATCAACTAGAACACTCTTCAGGACTCTGTAGTTTCTGACATCCTCTTCTCTAACAGTGAGGAGTCTGTCTCTGCCTCTTCCTTCAAAGGAGAGCCAGAGGATTGCTGCCCACTGATCTTCAGGAACCTGCTGTACTTTGCAGGCTCTCTCAAGAGCAGTTATCCACTTGTGGATGTCATCCCCACTTTTGTAGGGGGGCACAACCTTAGACAGGTTTCTATTGTCGAAAACCCTATCTTTGTCCTTAGGGACAATGCTGCCACCAGTGGGTATAGACCCACTCTCTTTATGCTGTCTAGCCTTGCTAAGTTTCTCTTCCATCAGGGCTACTTCTAGCTCCTGCTTCCTGATCCTCAGCTGGGCCTCTTGCATCTTGGCCTCATGTTCCCTCCTCTGAGGGGTGGTCATCCTTCTCCTGGAGTGACCTTGAGAGCCTCTAGAGCCATGGGAAGCATTGGAGTCACCTGAGCGATTCCTTTGCCTTCCCAGCCCTGTGTTAAGTCCACTGGGGAGATCCAGTGGGTTGAACCCACTGTCAGTCCCCAATAGCCTTGGTTTAGCTGGGCCAAGTATAACACTTGGCACTGGGCTAGTTCTCCCTTCATCCTCACTACTGTCAGTATCCTTTTCACTCTCATCCTCTGTGGTAGGCATCCCATCTAAGGGGTGACTATTGGGAAGGGGTACTTCAGTGGCATCTTTAGAAGGGGGGCCTCCTGTTCCTGTCCCTAAGGGGGCTAACTGGGAAGCTTTCTTGAGTGCTCTCTGATTCTCATCATTCTGTAAGAGCTCTCTGAGCTCAGCAGAGTTTGGGTTCTTGGGCTGTTTAAGGCCTCTAAGAGTTGCCAAATGCCTGAGCTCATTCTGATTAAGGGTAGCAAAGCTGGATGGTGCCCTCTGGGGGTCACTCTCAACAGAGATGGGTACAGTGGACCCCTCTGCCCCGGCCATTGCTCTTAAGTGTGGGTGGATGTGTTGCAATCTACCTACACTTGGGTTTACCTACTAAACCTATCTAGTAGTTGTAGTCAGGGTGTGCTACTCCCTTTGCTCTACAACAACTAAGTTCAGTAGAACTTATGTATATCTAATCTTGTTTTATATGTACCTACAGGTACCTATGTGATCTTTCAATTGGTAACCAAGAGATTACAATGGTAAAACACAGCAAGCTCAAATCCAACCGCTGCTCACCAATGTGAGAAGTTGGCCTGGTATATGATGCTCACTAGTTAAAGTGATCACCTTGTACCATGCCAAGCAACCCTTATGGTGTGGTTGTAAGTCAACCTTTTCGGACTAGCTGCCCTAGTGGTAGCGTAGGCTAAGCAGTCTTTGAGGCTAAACTCGTGAAGCGTGTTAAGCAGGCTGTTTTACCAATAGTAACCCCCTTTTATACCAATGAAAGGACACCACACAGATATATATTCAAAATATATATGTATTTATTTCTCAAAGTAACCCCTAGTCTCTTTATGAGCACAGGAGCACAAATCGTCAAACAAGATTATCACAGAATACACAGAAGTTGCACTTTATATGGATAGGCCCTGGTGGCCACTCGAACCATATACTAAAATAGTGGTATAAGTACCACGAACAGAAAAGGGAAAAGGCCTAGGGCCTCTAGAATCGCTGGGCCTACAAGGAGCTAACGTCAGTTAGTGACCAGGAGGTCCACGGGTGGCGTGTGCAGAGCAAATAGTCACACGCGTGCTCCCATAGGTTTCAATGGGTGCGTAAAAAGTACAAAGTTACTGCAAAAGGAATCTTCCGGGTGACCTAGGAACTTAAGATTTGGAACACAGGCACTAGAGATGTAATACTACACTTGGGCACAGGTGTGCCAGCTTTACCTCACCCACAGGAAGCGGGTGCATAGGCCTCGAAGTGCGTCGGGTTTCTTCTATCTGTTCCGTGGGGCCTGTAGACAAAAGTGCTGCAGGCGGTCGGTCGGGAAGAGATGCAGTGGATCCAAGAGTGGATCGGAGATGTTGAAGACCTGTAAGCAGAGGGGACAGTGTTCACAGTCACTAGCCAGTGACCAGCGTGGCACCAGGTGGGTACCAGGCGATGTCGGGTGCAAACAGGAAGGAAGGTGTAGCTTGACTCTGCAGCCACGTGGTCCCTGAAGGTCGACGACGTCCAGGAGTCGAGTCACGAGCTGTCCCACGCAGGCTCTCGCTGTCGGCGGTGTCGGCGACTTGATCGAAGCAAACAAGCCTTGGCAAAAGCAATTGTTGTAGGCAATGAGTTTAAGCTGATGGTTCTGACCAGCAAGGTCAGAGGAACTGCTCCTTTGGAGGGGAGCAAGGGCCAGTCTGGAGCAACCAGACCAGCGGTGTTTGTCGTAGATTTCGTCGCCAAGATGGCCACTAGCCAGCGGGCCAGCAACCGGTTAGGCGCGTCGAGTGGCAAAATGCAGAAGGGCCCCACGCAGATCGTGGAGATGCTGGAGGGCTCACCTTTGGTGCAGATGCTGCTCGAGGGTTGGGCTTCTCAGGACCCAAAGCACAACTTGGAGGGAGCCTCGGTTGTTGCACTTGTTAGCTTGTCGTAGTCGTTCCAAGATGGCTGGCTCCACGTGTCTCGGTGCCTCCACGGGTCTCCTCTTTGCAGGGACTGTGGATCGGGCGGTGAGAGGTCTGGAGGTCCAGGTCTTGTCAGTCTCTGGGCTCGGGCTCCGGCGGGAGGCGGCGGCAAAGCAGACGTTGATTCGCTGGATGGTGCTTGCGTTAGCAAGGTGGTCACTCCCTGACCACAGGGGAGATTTTCTTCAGTCTTCTGTGCAGCAGAATGTCGAAGTTCCCGTCTTCTTCTTAGTTTCAAGTTGATTCCAGGATGTCTGAAGTCTTAGGACACAGCTCCTACCTTTATTCGGATTCTAGGGGCCGGACTACCTGCTAGGTCCCTCCCTATGGGTGGGACCAGGAAGGGGGGTGGTTACACCCCCAATCCTTTGTCCAGCTCGCCCCAGGCCCGGGACTGGTGTGCCCCAGGACCGGTTTGAACTGGCATATGCACCGAGGCTCCTTGTGAGCCACAGGCATGTCTGGTTTCTTTCAAGCCCTACCTGACCAATACACAAAATCCTGTCTGGGGTGGTGCACGCACCTCCCCTGGCAGGAAACCCTTTGTCCACACCTCCCAAGCTGGAAGGACTCCCAGCAGCAGGAGGGCAGACTTGTGTCTGTGGTGGCAGCATCCATTTTGTGGAGCTGAGGCTATGTCTGATTTTACCCGGGTCTCAGGTACTGTACATGTCGTGTCCCTCTAGAAGGGTGGAATGCTAACCCCGTCGCCAGAATTGGCGAGGGGTTAGTATTCCAATTCGTATGACACCTTACTCGACATGTTTTGATAAAGCCAAACCAAAGATAGCATTTAACCGCGAGGTTCATAATGCACTTAAGAGTATATGGTATGACGATATCTGGAAACAGTAGAAGGAAGTTGTTCCGACCACTGCAGACAGGCTCAGCTCATGCCAGAGCACCATCTCACATGGAACCAAGCACTCTGCCTTCAAGATTGTTAAGGCCTGCCATAGGAGTGACTTATAGGTTACCAGGTGTCCCATTTAAGGTTAGGTATAGGTATACTACACCTAAGTAAGAGGTGATTACACCAACTTACCCCAGCTGAGTGATCAGCCAGTTGTGTCAGATTGTTAGGCCAAGCCTGGGGTGGCATAATACATGCTGCAGCCCCTGGCAGGCCTTGGGTACACCAATGCCCTGGGTACCTAGTGTACACTGGTACAGGGGCTGACAGGGTGATCCACTTCCAATTGGTTATGCACCTAGGGTGCATAGTTTTAATTTAGTAGAGAGAACAGCAGGCTGGGGGTCTGATTGGCAGGCCCACAGCCTCAATATGTCAAAAACCAGTGAAGCAAAAAGCAAAAATTTGGGGTGACCATAGGATAGCAGACCCTACTCTCCTACATCCACCCACCCCGCGTTCCCCAAAGTCCTACGAGAAAAATGGTACCTCACTTGTGGGGGTCGGCCTAGTGCCCGCAACAGTAAACGGCGCAAAACGCGACGTGGTCACACCTCAATTTTGCAGTGAAAAATGACCCTTTTTTGGCAAAGTGACGAGCTGTAGTTTCTGAACCCTAGCCCTGCCGGCACCTAGGGAAACCTAGCAAACCTATACATTTTTGAAAACTAGACACCCAGGGGAATCCAGGATGGGGTGACTTGACTGCCTCCCACCATGGTCTGATACCCAGAATCCCTTGCAAACGTAAAAAATTGACAAAAAAAACACATTTTCCCCACATTTCTGTGATGGAAAGTTCTGGAATCTGCGTGGATCCACAAATTTCCAACCACCCCGCGTTCCCCAAAGTCCTACGAGAAAAATGGTACCTCACTTGTGGGGGTCGGCCTAATGCCCGCGACAGGAAACGGCGCAAAACGCGACGTGGTCACACCTCAATTTTGCAGTGAAAAATGACCCTTTTTTGGCAAAGTGACTAGCTGTAGTTTTTGAACCCTAGCCCTGCCGGCACCTGGGGAAACCTAGCAAACCTATACATTTTTGTAAACTAGACACCCAGGGGAATCCAGGATGGGGTGACTTGACTGCCTCCCACCATGGTCTGTTACCCAGAATCCCTTGCAAACATAAAAAATTGACAAAAAAAACACATTTTCCACATATTTCTGTGATGGAAAGTTCTGGAATCTGCGTGGATCCACAAATTTCCACCCACCCCGCGTTCCCCAAAGTCCTACGAGAAAAATGGTACCTCACTTGTGCGGGTCGGCATAGTGCCCGCGACAGGAAATGGCGCAAAACGCAACGTGGTCACACCTCAATTTTGCAGTGAAAAATGACCCTTTTTTGGCAAAGTGACGAGCTGTAGTTTTTTAACCCTAGCCCTGCCAGCACCTAGGGAAACCTAGCAAACCTATACATTTTTGAAAACTAGACACCCAGAGGAATCCAGGATGGGGTGACTTGACTGCCTCCCACCATGGTCTGTTACCCAGAATCCCTTGCAAACGTAAAACATTGACAAAAAAAACACATTTTCCCCACATTTCTGTGATGGAAAGTTCTGGAATCTGCGTGGATCCACAAATTTCCACCCACCCCGCGTTCCCCAAAGTCCTACGAGAAAAATGGTACCTCACTTGTGCGGGTCGGCATAGTGCCCGCGACAGGAAACGGCGCAAAACGCAACGTGGTCACACCTCAATTTTGCAGTGAAAAATGACCCTATTTTGGCAAAGTGACGAGCTGTAGTTTTTTAACCCTAGCCCTGCCGGCACCTAGGGAAACCTAGCAAACCTATACATTTTTGAAACCTAGACACCCAGGGGAATCCAGGATGGGGTGACTTGACTGCCTCCCACCATGGTCTGTTACCCAGAATCCCTTGCAAACGTAAAAAATTGACAAAAAAAACACATTTTCCCCACATTTCTGTGATGGAAAGTTCTGGAATCTGCGTGGATCTACAAATTTCCACCCACCCCGCGTTCCCCAAAGTCCTACGAGAAAAATGGTACCTCACTTGTGCGGGTCGGCATAGTGCCCGCGACAGGAAACGGCGCAAAACGCAACGTGGTCACACCTCAATTTTGCAGTGAAAAATGACCCTTTTTTGGCAAAGTGACGAGCTGTAGTTTTTGAACCCTAGCCCTGCCGGCACCTAGGGAAACCTAGCAAACCTATACATTTTTGAAAACTAGACACCCAGGGGAATCCAGGATGGGGTGACTTGACTGCCTCCCACCATGGTCTGATACCCAGAATCCCTTGCAAACGTAAAAAATTGACAAAAAAAACACATTTTCCCCGCATTTCTGTGATGGAAAGTTCTGGAACCTGCGTGGATCCACAAATTTCCACCCACCCCGCGTTCCCCAAAGTCCTACGAGAAAAATGGTACCTCACTTGTGGGGGTCGGCCTAGTGCCCGCGACAGGAAACGGCGCAAAACGCGACGTGGTCACACCTCAATTTTGCAGTGAAAAATGACCCTTTTTTGGCAAAGTGACTAGCTGTAGTTTTTGAACCCTAGCCCTGCCGGCACCTAGGGAAACCTAGCAAACCTATACATTTTTGTAAACTAAACACCCAGGGGAATCCAGGATGGGGTGACTTGACTGCCTCCCACCATGGTCTGTTACCCAGAATCCCTTGCAAACGTAAATAATTGACAAAAAAAACACATTTTCCCCACATTTCTGTGATGGAAAGTTCTGGAATCTGCGTGGATCCACAAATTTCCACCCACCCCGCGTTCCCCAATGTCCTACGAGAAAAATGGTACCTCACTTGTGCGGGTCGGCATAGTGCCCGCGACAGGAAACGGCACAAAACGCAACGTGATCACACCTCAATTTTGCAGTGAAAAATGACCCTTTTTTGGCAAAGTGACAAGCTGTAGTTTTTGAACCCTAGCCCTGCCGGCACCTAGGGAAACCTAGCAAACCTATACATTTTTGAAAACTAGACACCCAGGGGAATCCAGGATGGGGTGACTTGACTGCCTCCCACCATGGTCTGTTACCCAGAATCCCTTGCAAACGTAATAAATTGACAAAAAAAACACATTTTCCCCACATTTCTGTGATGGAAAGTTCTGGAATCTGCGTGGATCCACAAATTTCCACCCACCCCGCGTTCCCCAAAGTCCTATGAGAGAAATGGTATCTCACTTGTGCGGGTCGGCCTAGTGCCCGCGACAGGAAACGGCGCAAAACGCGACGTGGTCACACCTCAATTTTGCAGTGAAAAATGACCCTTTTTTGGTAAAGTGACGAGCTGTAGTTTTTTAACCCTAGCCCTGCCGGCACCTAGGGAAACCTAGCAAACCTATACATTTTTGTAAACTAGACACCCAGGGGAATCCAGGATGGGGTGACTTGACTGCCTCCCACCATGGTCTGTTACCCAGAATCCCTTGCAAACGTAAAAAATTGACAAAAAAAACACATTTTCTACATATTTCTGTGATGGAAAGTTCTGGAATCTGCGTGGATCCACAAATTTCCACCCACCCCGCGTTCCCCAAAGTCCTACGAGAAAAATGGTACCTCACTTGTGCGGGTCGGCCTAGTGCCCGCGACAGGAAACGGCGCAAAACGCGACGTGGTCACACCTCAATTTTGCAGTGAAAAATGACCCTTTTTTGGCAAAGTGACGAGCTGTAGGTTTTGAACCCTAGCCCTGCCGGCACCTAGGGAAACCTAGGAAACCTATACATTTTTGAAAACTAGACACGCAGGGGAATCCAAGATGGGGTGACTTGACTGCCTCCCACCATGGTCTGTTACCCAGAATTCCTTGCAAACGTAAAAAATTGACAAAAAAAACACATTTTCCCCACATTTCTGTGATGGAAAGTTCTGGAATCTGCGTGGATCCACAAATTTCCACCCACCCCGTGTTCCCCAAAGTCCTACGAGAAAAATGGTACCTCACTTGTGCGGGTCGGCATAGTGCCCGCGACAGGAAACGGCGCAAAACGCAACGTGGTCACACCTCAATTTTGCAGTGAAAAAATTACCCCTTTTTGGCAAAGTGACTAGCTGTAGTTTTTGAACCCTAGCCCTGCCGGCACCTAGGGAACCCTAGCAAACCTATACATTTTTTAAAACTAGACACCCAGGGGAATCCAGGATGGGGTGACTTGACTGCCTCCCACCATGGTCTGTTACCCAGAATCCCTTGCAAACGTAAACAATTGACCAAAAAAACACATTTCCCCCACATTTCTGTGTTGGAAAGTTCTGGAATCTGCGTGGATCCACAAATTTCCACCCACCCCACGTTCCCCAAAGTCCTACGAGAAAAATGGTACCTCACTTGTGCGGGTCGGCCTCGTGCCCGCGACAGGAAACGGCGCAAAACGCAACGTGGTCACACCTCAATTTTGCAGTGAAAAATGACCCTTTTTTGGCAAAGTGACGAGCTGTAGTTTTTAACCCTAGCCCTGCCGGCACCTAGGGAAACCTAGCAAACCTATACATTTTTGAAACCTAGACACCCAGGGGAATCCAGGATGGGGTGACTTGACTGCCTCCCACCATGGTCTGTTACCCAGAATCCCTTGCAAACGTAAAAAATTGACAAAAAAAACACATTTTCCCCACATTTCTGTGATGGAAAGTTCTGGAATCTGCGTGGATCTACAAATTTCCACCCACCCCGCGTTCCCCAAAGTCCTACGAGAAAAATGGTACCTCACTTGTGCGGGTCGGCATAGTGCCCGCGACAGGAAACGGCGCAAAACGCAACGTGGTCACACCTCAATTTTGCAGTGAAAAATGACCCTTTTTTGGCAAAGTGACGAGCTGTAGTTTTTTAACCTTAGCCCTGCCGGCACCTAGGGAAACCTAGCAAACCTATACATTTTTGAAAACTAGACACCCAAGGGAATCCAGGATGGGGTGACTTGACTGCCTCCCACCATGGTCTGATACCCAGAATCCCTTGCAAACGTAAAAAATTGACAAAAAAAACACATTTTCCCCACATTTCTGTGATGGAAAGTTCTGGAACCTGCGTGGATCCACAAATTTCCACCCACCACGCGTTCCCCAAAGTCCTACGAGAAAAATGGTACCTCACTTGTGGGGGTCGGCCTAGTGCCCGCGACAGGAAACGGCGCAAAACGCGACGTGGTCACACCTCAATTTTGCAGTGAAAAATGACCCTTTTTTGGCAAAGTGACTAGCTGTAGTTTTTTAACCCTAGCCCTGCCGGCACCTAGGGAAATGTGAGAAGTTGGCCTGGTATATGATGCTCACTAGTTAAAGTGATCACCTTGTACCATGCCAAGCAACCCTTATGGTGTGGTTGTAAGTCAACCTTTTCGGACTAGCTGCCCTAGTGGTAGCGTAGGCTAAGCAGTCTTTGAGGCTAAACTCGTGAAGCGTGTTAAGCCAGCTGTTTTACCAAATGCAACCCCCTTTTATACCAATTAAAGGACACCACACAGATATATATTCAAAATATATATGTATTTATTTCTCAAAGTAACCCCTAGTCTCTTTATGAGCACAGGAGCACAAATCGTCAAACAAGATTATCACAGAATACACAGAAGTTGCACGTTATATGGATAGGCCCTGGTGGCCACTCAAACCATATACTAAAATAGTGGTATAAGTACCACGAACAGAAAAGGGAAAAGGCCTAGGGCCTCTAGAATCGCTGGGCCTACAAGGAGCTAACGTCAGTTAGTGACCAGGAGGTCCACGGGTGGCGTGTGCAGAGCAAATAGTCACACGCGTGCTCCCATAGGTTTCAATGGGTGCGTAAAAAGTACAAAGTTACTGCAAAGGAGATCTTCCGGGTTGACTAGGAACTTAAGATTTGGAACACAGGCACTAGAGATGTATTACTACACATGGGCACCGGAGTACCAGCTTTACCTCACCCACAGGAAGCGGGTGCATAGGCCTCAAAGTGCGTCGGGTTTCTTCTATCTGTTCCGTGGAGCTTGAAGACAAAGATGCTGCAGGCGGTCGGCCCGGGAGAGATGCAGTGGATCCAAGAGTGGATCGGAGATGTTGAAGACCTGTAAGCAGAGGGGACAGTGTTCACAGTCACTAGCCAGTGACCAGCGTGGCACCAGGTGGGTACCAGGCGATGTCGGGTGCAAACAGGTGATGAGGGGTAGCTTGTCTCCGCAGCCACGTGGTCCCTGAAGGTCGACGACGTCCAGGAGTCGGCTCACGAGCTGTCCCACGCAGGCTCTCGCTGTGGGCGGTGTCGGCGACTTGATCGAAGCAAACAAGCCTTGGCAAAAGCAATTGCAGGAGGATTCGGAAATCAGCTGTTGGTTCTGACCAGCAAGGTCAGAGGGATTGCTCCTTTGGAGGGGAGCAAGGGCCAGTCTGGAGCAACCAGACCAGCGGTGTTTGTCGTAGATTTCGTCACCAAGATGGCCACTAGCCAGCGGGCCAGCAACCGGTTAGGCGCGTCGAGTGGCAAAATGCAGAAGGGCCCCACGCAGATCGTGGAGATGCTGGAGGGCTCACCTTTGGTGCAGATGCTGCTCGAGGGTTGGGCTTCTCAGGACCCAAAGCACAACTTGGAGGGAGCCTCGGTTGTTGCACTTGTCAGCTTGTCGTAGTCGTTCCAAGATGGCTGGCTCCACGTGTCTCGGTGCCTCCACGGGTCTCCTCTTTTCAGGGACTGTGGATCGGGCGGTGAGAGGTCTGGAGGTCTAGGTCTTGTCAGTCTCTGGGCTCGGGCTCCGGCGGGAGGCGGCGGCAAAGCAGACGTTGATTCGCTGGATGGTGCTTGCGTTAGCAAGGTGGTCACTCCCTGACCACAGGGGAGATTTTCTTCAGTCTTCTGTGCAGCAGAATGTCGAAGTTCCCGTCTTCTTCTTAGTTTCAAGTTGATTCCAGGATGTCTGAAGTCTTAGGACACAGCTCCTACCTTTAAGCGGATTCTAGGGGCCGGACTACCTGCTAGGTCCCTCCCTATGGGTGGGACCAGGAAGGGGGGTGGTTACACCCCCAATCCTTTGTCCAGCTCGCCCCAGGCCCGGGACTGGTGTGCCCCAGGACCGGTTTGAACTGGCATATGCACCGAGGCTCCTTGTGAGCCACAGGCATGTCTGGTTTCTTTCAAGCCCTACCTGACCAATACACAAAATCCTGTCTAGGGTGGTGCACGCACCTCCCCTGGCAGGAAACCCTTTGTCCACACCTCCCAAGCTGGAAGGACTCCCAGCAGCAGGAGGGCAGACTTGTGTCTGTGGTGGCAGCATCCATTTTGTGGAGCTGAGGCTATGTCTGATTTTACCCGGGTTTCAGGCACTGTACATGTCGTGTCCCTCTAGAAGGGTGGAATGCTAACCCCGTCGCCAGAATTGGCGAGGGGTTAGTATTCCAATTCGTATGACACCTTACTCGACATGTTTTGATAAAGCCAAACCAAAGACAGCATTTAACCGCGAGGTTCATAATGCACTTAAGAGTATATGGTATGACGATATCTGGAAACAGTAGAAGGAAGTTGTTCCGACCACTGCAGACAGGCTCAGCTCATGCCAGAGCACCATCTCACATGGAACCACGCACTCTGCCTTCAGGATTGTTAAGGCCTGCCATAGGAGTGACTTATAGGTTACCAGGTGTCCCATTTAAGGTTAGGTATAGGTATACTACACCTAAGTAAGAGGTGATTACACCAACTTACCCCAGCTGAGTGATCAGCCAGTTGTGTCAAATTGTTAGGCCAAGCCTGGGGTGGCATAATACATGCTTCAGCCCTTGGCAGGCCTTGGGTACACCAATGCCCTGGGTACCTAGTGTACACTGGTACAGGGGCTGACAGGGTGATCCAACCAATTGGGTATGTACCTAGGGTACATGGAGTCCATTTTAAAGAGAGAACAGCCAGGCTGAGATCCTGAATAGCAGGATCTCAGGCCAACTAAGTCGAAAAACCAGCTAGACACTAGGCAAAAATTTGGGGGTAACCATAGTCAGGTATCCACCTTCCTACACAACCCCCCCCCAAACGAAGGGAGATAAGGCTGACCTTGACCAGGTAAGCCTATATTGCCCAAGTGGCCATATAAGGAGGAACCAGCACTGGCATGGTTACCCCCTGTCTCATGGTCCACTAAGCAATCCCTCACCCTAAGGGTATCAGAGGGTCTCCACCATAGGGAATCTCTACCTTTGGTGTGTCTTGGCAAAGTAAAAGGCTGGTGTTGAGATGGAGTACTGAAGTGAGTGTCCTCAAAGTGAGGCCTCACCTTCCTCCAATCCCCCTCCACCATGGATGCCTTTCTTTCCTTAACTGAGTTGCACTGTGCTCTCAGGGTCAGCCTCTGGCTACCTAAAGCTGGAGGCTGGGTCCCTTTTGTGGGCTTACTGGAGGGACAGGTCAGGTCTGGGGCCCTAAGGTCCCATGTTTGCCTGTACCCAACAGAATCCCTCTGGGGGAGGTCCCTAACTACCTGTAAAGGAGATCCCTCAGGAATGTTTTTACCCATCACCTGACTAGGGCTACTAGCCAGGCAATCCTCATTCTTTTGATGGGGGGGTTCTTGTGGACAGGGGCCCTCTTGGGGTCCACTGGCCTCCCTGACCTCTGCAGCCCTGGGCTGACTGAGGCAGGGTAGAGAGAGGCAGGCTACCTGCACCAGACTGGGTCCCACCTTGGAAGGGGCCACTGACATCAGAGGCTCTGCCAGGCCAGGCCTGGCTACCTCTGGGGCAGTTCCTTCACAAGGGGTGAGGTCAGCTCCCTGAGGAGGCTGACTTTTTCCTAATGTCTGGGGAGAGGGAGACTTTTCTTCCTCCCCACTACTCTCTGTTTGTGTGGAGTGATCCATAGTTTCAGGCTTCACTACACCTATGTCAGTCTGAGTATAGGCTGAGACCATTACAGCCTTGCCAACTGTGAGAAGTTGGCCTGGTATATGATGCTCACTAGTTAAAGTGATCACCTTGTACCATGCCAAGCAACCCTTATGGTGTGGTTGTAAGTCAACCTTTTCGGACTAGCTGCCCTAGTGGTAGCGTAGGCTAAGCAGTCTTTGAGGCTAAACTCGTGAAGCGTGTTAAGCCAGCTGTTTTACCAAATGCAACCCCCTTTTATACCAATGAAAGGACACCACACAGATATATATTCAAAATATATATGTATTTATTTATCAAAGTAACCCCTAGTCTCTTTATGAGCACAGGAGCACAAATCGTCAAACAAGATTATCACAGAATACACAGAAGTTGCACGTTATATGGATAGGCCCTGGTGGCCACTCAAACCATATACTAAAATAGTGGTATAAGTACCACGAACAGAAAAGGGAAAAGGCCTAAGGCCTCTAGAATCGCTGGGCCTACAAGGAGCTAACGTCAGTTAGTGACCAGGAGGTCCACGGGTGGCGTGTGCAGAGCAAATAGTCACACGCGTGCTCCCATAGGTTTCAATGGGTGCGTAAAAAGTACAAAGTTACTGCAAAGGAGATCTTCCGGGTTAACTAGGAACTTAAGATTTGGAACACAGGCACTAGAGATGTATTACTACACTTGGGCACCGGAGTACCAGCTTTACCTCACCCACAGGAAGCAGGTGCATAGGCCTCAAAGTGCGTCGGGTTTCTTCTATCTGTTCCGTTGAGCTTGAAGACAAAGATGCTGCAGGCGGTCGGTCCGGGAGAGATGCAGTGGACCCAAGAGTGGATCGGAGATGTTGAAGACCTGTAAGCAGAGGGGACAGTGTTCACAGTCACTAGCCAGTGACCAGCGTGGCACCAGGTGGGTACCAGGCGATGTCGGGTGCAAACAGGAAGGAAGGTGTAGCTTGACTCTGCAGCCACGTGGTCCCTGAAGGTCGACGACGTCCAGGAGTCAAGTCACGAGCTGTCCCACGCAGGCTCTCGCTGTCGGCGGTGTCGGCGACTTGATCGAAGCAAACAAGCCTTGGCAAAAGCAATTGTTGTAGGCAAGGAGTTTAAGCTGATGGTTCTGACCAGCAAGGTCAGAGGAACTGCTCCTTTGGAGGGGAGCAAGGGCCAGTCTGGAGCAACCAGACCAGCGGTGTTTGTCGTAGATTTCGTCGCCAAGATGGCCACTAGCCAGCGGGCCAGCAACCGGTTAGGCGCGTCGAGTGGCAAAATGCAGAAGGGCCCCACGCAGATCGTGGAGATGCTGGAGGGCTCACCTTTGGTGCAGATGCTGCTCGAGGGTTGGGCTTCTCAGGACCCAAAGCACAACTTGGAGGGAGCCTCGGTTGTTGCACTTGTCAGCTTGTCGTAGTCGTTCCAAGATGGCTGGCTCCACGTGTCTCGGTGCCTCCACGGGTCTCCTCTTTGCAGGGACTGTGGATCGGGCGGTGAGAGGTCTGGAGGTCCAGGTCTTGTCAGTCTCTGGGCTCGGGCTCCGGCGGGAGGCGGCGGCAAAGCAGACGTTGATTCGCTGGATGGTGCTTGCGTTAGCAAGGTGGTCACTCCCTGACCACAGGGGAGATTGGCTTCAGTCCTCTGTGCGGCAGAGCGTCGAAGTTCCCGTCTTCTTCTTAGTTTCAAGTTGATTCCAGGATGTCTGAAGTCTTAGGACACAGCTCCTACCTTTATTCGGATTCTAGGGGCCGGACTACCTGCTAGGTCCCTCCCTATGGGTGGGACCAGGAAGGGGGGTGGTTACACCCCCAATCCTTTGTCCAGCTCGCCCCAGGCCCGGGACTGGTGTGCCCCAGGACCGGTTTGAACTGGCATATGCCCCGAGGCTCCTTGTGAGCCACAGGCATGTCTGGTTTCTTTCAAGCCCTACCTGACCAATACACAAAATCCTGTCTGGGGTGGTGCTCGCACCTCCCCTGGCAGGAAACCCTTTGTCCACACCTCCCAAGCTGGAAGGACTCCCAGCAGCAGGAGGGCAGACTTGTGTCTGTGGTGGCAGCATCCATTTTGTGGAGCTGAGGCTATGTCTGATTTTACCCGGGTTTCAGGTACTGTACATGTCGTGTCCCTCTAGAAGGGTGGAATGCTAACCCCGTCGCCAGAATTGGCGAGGGGTTAGTATTCCAATTCGTATGACACCTTACTCGACATGTTTTGATAAAGCCAAACCAAAGATAGCATTTAACCGCGAGGTTCATAATGCACTTAAGAGTATATAGTATGACGATATCTGGAAACAGTAGAGGGAAGTTGTTCCGACCACTGCAGACAGGCTCAGCTCATGCCAGAGCACCATCTCACATGGAACCAAGCACTCTGCCTTCAGGATTGTTAAGGCCTGCCATAGGAGTGACTTATAGGTTACCAGGTGTCCCATTTAAGGTTAGGTATAGGTATACTACACCTAAGTAAGAGGTGATTACACCAACTTACCCCAGCTGAGTGATCAGCCAGTTGTGTCAAATCGTTAGGCCAAGCCTGGGGTGGCATAATACATGCTGCAGCCCTTGGCAGGCCTTGGGTATACCAATGCCCTGGGTACCTAGTGTACACTGGTACAGGGGCTGACAGGGTGATCCACTTCCAATTGGTTATGCACCTAGGGTGCATAGTTTTAATTTAGTAGAGAGAACAGCAGGCTGGGGGTCTGATTGGCAGGCCCACAGCCTCAATATGTCAAAAACCAGTGAAGCAAAAAGCAAAAATTTGGGGTGACCATAGGATAGCAGACCCTACTCTCCTACACAACCCCCCCCCAAACGCTGGGACATTAAACTAGCCTTGACCAGTCTCGTCTTCATGTCCTAAGTGGAAGTACCTGGAGAGACCATCTGCATTCCCATGGTCAGTACCTGGCCGGTGCTCCACTGTAAAGTCCATCCCCTGTAGGGAAATGGACCACCTAAGCAGTTTGGGGTTTTCACCCTTCATCTGATTTAGCCACAAGAGGGGCTTATGGTCGGTCTGAATCTTGAAGTGAGTGCCAAACAAGTATGGCCTCAGCTTCTTCAGGGCCCACACCACAGCAAAGGCCTCCCTCTCAATAGCTGACCAATTCTTCTCTCTGGGGGTCAACCTTCTGCTAATAAAAGCAATGGGTTGGTCTTGACCATCTACATTAAGTTGTGACAGCACAGCTCCCACACCCAACTCAGAAGCATCTGTTTGGACAATAAACTCTTTGGAGTAGTCAGGACTTTTCAGGATAGGTGCAGAGCACATGGCCTCCTTCAGGTCATCAAATGCCTTTTGACAGCTTACTGTCCACTGAACCTTTTTGGGCATCTTCTTGGATGTCAGATCATTAAGAGGAGTCACAATGGACCCATAGTTCTTAACAAACTTCCTGTAGTACCCAGTCAAGCCCAAGAAAGCTCGAACTTGAGTCTGGGTGGTTGGAGGGGACCAGTCCTTGATGGATTGTATCTTACTCTCCAGTGGTTGAACTTGGCCTCCACCTACAAGGTGGCCCAAATATACAACCTTACTCTGCCCTATCTGGCACTTAGTAGCCTTGATAGTGAGGCCTGCCCTCTGCAGGGCCTCAAGAGCCTTCTTCAGGTGGATCAGGTGATCCTCCCAGGTGGAGCTAAAGACAGCAATGTCATCAAGATATGCTGCACAAAAGTCATCCAACCCAGTAAGGACTTGGTTCACCAGCCTTTGGAAGGTGGCAGGTGCATTCTTCAGACCAAAGGGCATCACCACAAACTGATAATGCCCACCTGGGGTTGAGAATGCTGTTTTGGCCTTAGACTCCTCAGCTAATCTGATTTGCCAATAGCCAGCTGTTAAGTCAAATGTGCTCAAAAACTTTGCAGAAGCTAGTTTGTCTATGAGCTCATCTGCCCTTGGAATAGGGTGTGCATCTGTCCTGGTGACAGCATTGAGTCCTCTGTAATCCACACAGAACCTCATCTCTCTCTTGCCATCTTTGGTGTGAGGTTTGGGGACCAGAACCACTGGGCTAGCCCAGGGGCTCTCTGAGGGTTCAATGACACCTAATTCCAGCATTTTATGTACCTCAGCCTTTATACAGTCCCTGACGTGGTCAGGTTGTCTGTAAAGTTTGTTCTTTACAGGCAGACTGTCACCAGTGTCCACAACATGGGTACACCAGTCAGTTTGACTAGGTATCAAGGAAAACATATGTGAAAATGATTGTAGAACCTGTCTACATTCAGTCTGCTGATGGGCAGTGAGGTTGCCTCCAAGGGTCACTCCTTCAACTGAGCCATCTTCAGGGTTCTGAGACAACAGGTCTGGGAGAGGGTCACTCTCTTCCTCCTGTCCCTCATCTGTAGCCATGAGCAAGCCCATGTCTGCCCTGTCAACATATGCTTTAAGCCTGTTAACATGGAGTACCCTGTGGGGACTCCTGGGAGTTCCTAGGTCCACCAAGTAGGTGACCTCTCCCTTCTTTTCCAGGATTGTATGGGGTCCAGACCATTTGTCTTGGAGTGCTGCTGGGGCCACTGGCTCCAACACCCATACCTTCTGTCCTGGCTGAAACTCAACCAAGACAGCCTTTTGGTCATGCCAAGCTTTCTGTAAGGCCTGGCTTGCCTCAAGGTTTTTGGATGCCTTCTCCATATACTCAGCCATCCTGGAGCGGAGACCAAGTACATAGTCCACTATGTCTAGCTTAGGCTTTTTGAGAGGTAACTCCCAGCCTTCCTTCACCAAACACAGTGGGCCTCTCACAGGGTGCCCAAACAACAATTCAAAGGGGCTGTAGCCAACTCCTTTTTGTGGGACCTCTCTGTAAGCAAACAGAAGGCAGGGTAGAAGGATGTCCCATCTTCGCCTGAGCTTTTCAGGTAATCCTTTGATCATACCCTTTAGGGTCTTGTTGAATCTCTCAACAAGCCCATTGCATTGTGGGTGATAAGGGGTGGTGAACTTGTAGTTGACACCACATTCCTTCCACATAGCTGTTAAGTATCCTGACATAAAGTTGGTACCTCTGTCAGATACTACCTCCTTAGGAAACCCCACTCTGGAGAATACTCCCAGCAGGGCCCTGGCCACAACAGGAGCTGTAGTGGTCCTAAGGGGAATTGCCTCTGGGTACCTGGTGGCATGATCCACTACCACCAGTATAAATCTGTGCCCAGATGCAGTGGGAGGATCCATGGGACCCACTATGTCTATTCCCACTCTTTCAAAGGGAACCCCCACCACAGGTAGTGGTATCAGGGGGGCCTTTGTTGTGCCACCTGATTTGCCACTGGCTTGGCAGGTAACACAGGAGCGACAAAACTCCTTTGTATCTTCATTCATATGGGGCCAGTGAAAGTGAGGGACAAGCCTGTCCCAAGTCTTGTTCTGGCCTAAGTGTCCTGCTAAAGGAATATCATGGGCCAAGGTAAGAAGGAAGCCCCTAAATTGCAGAGGTATAACCAACCTCCTGGTTGCACCAGGCTTGGGGTCTCTAGCCTCTGAATAAAGGAGCCCTTCATCCCAATACACTTTATGGGTACCTTGAGCATTCCCAGCAGCCTCAGCAGCAGCCAGCTGTCTGAGGGGTTCAAGAGAGGGACAGGATAACTGAGCCTGCCTCAAGTCAGACCTTGAAGGTCCCCCTGTCCCCAGAAACTCAACCTGGTCAGGTTCAAGCTCTTCAGGGACAGTTCCTTCAGGGTCCTCTAGATCAGCTTCCTGGGAAGGCTGATCATCACTCTGAGGCAGGGGGGAAGGCACAGCCTTGACCCTCCTGTTCTTCTTCTTGGTAGGTGCTTGGTCCATTGTTCCAGGATCCAAGACCTGTGGTTCAGTGAGGCACTTTTTGGCCTGTGACCTGGTCACAGCAAGGACATGTGATGATATACCTAACATCTCTGCATGAGTCCTGTACTCCACTTCTGACCATAGAGAACTCTCTAGGTCATTGCCCAACAAACATTCTACTGGGAGGTCTGCACTAACCACAACCCTTTTGAGGCCAGTTACCCCTCCCCATGAGAAGTTAACAACTGCCACACTGTGTGAAGTAGTGGCATTGCTGGCATTGGTCACCAGGTAGTTCTCACCTGGTATGTACTGTCCAGGGTCCACAAAGCCTGGTGTCACCATAGTGACACTGGCACATGTGTCCCTGTAGGCTTGAGCCACTTTGTCATTAATTAAAGGAGTCTGTCTGTACTTGCCCAGGTTACTGGGGCTCACCGTCAGGGACAAATCAATGTCCCCATCACAGATCAAGACTGCCTGTGTCAGGGTTCTGTCTAAGTCAGAATCTCCTTCAGTTCCCATAGTGATTCCCACTACACCCTTTGTCTGGGGACCAACACTGCTAACAGTAGTACTGGGAGCAGGTGCCTTAGGGGCAACAGTGTTGGGGGCTCCACCCTTTTTGCAATCACTAGTCCAGTGAGTTGTATTTTTGCAATGATTGCACCAGGGTTTCTTTTGACCTTCTTTCTTCTTTTTGGACTGTTGTTGGGACCCACCCTCCTTAGCAGTAGTTTGGGGCCCTGTTGAAGACTTCTGGTCTTTAGATTTCTGATCTCCACCCTTTTGGTCTGTTTTCTTCTGATCACCCCCTTGGCCCTGGTTCTGGTTCTTTTGCTTAACCCTGGTTCTGACCCATTTGTCTGCCTTCTTTCCCAATTCTTGGGGAGAGGTCAGATCAGAGTCAACCAAGTGTTGATGCAGTTGCTGGTTTTGACAGTTATTTAAAATCTGTTCTCTCATCATCAAATTATACAATCCTGTAAAATCAGATACCTTACTTCCCAGCAACCAACCCTCCAAAGCCTTAGTGGCACATTCAATGTATTCAGACCAGTCCTGAGTCTGTGTCTTTTGGGTGTCTCTGAACATTAACCTGTACTGCTCAGTGGTTAAGCCTAACCCATCAACTAGAACACTCTTCAGGACTCTGTAGTTTCTGACATCCTCTTCTCTAACAGTGAGGAGTCTGTCTCTGCCTCTTCCCTCAAAGGAGAGCCAGAGGATTGCTGCCCACTGATCTTCAGGAACCTGCTGTACTTTGCAGGCTCTCTCAAGAGCAGTTATCCACTTGTGGATGTCATCCCCACTTTTGTAGGGGGGCACAACCTTAGACAGGTTTCTATTGTCGAAAACCCTATCTTTGTCCTTAGGGACAATGCTGCCACCAGTGGGTATAGACCCACTCTCTTTATGCTGTCTAGCCTTGCTAAGTTTCTCTTCCATCAGGGCTACTTCTAGCTCCTGCTTCCTGATCCTCAGCTGGGCCTCTTGCATCTTGGCCTCATGTTCCCTCCTCTGAGGGGTGGTCATCCTTCTCCTGGAGTGACCTTGAGAGCCTCTAGAGCCATGGGAAGCATTGGAGTCACCTGAGCGATTCCTTTGCCTTCCCAGCCCTGTGTTAAGTCCACTGGGGAGATCCAGTGGGTTGAACCCACTGTCAGTCCCCAATAGCCTTGGTTTAGCTGGGCCAAGTATAACACTTGGCACTGGGCTAGTTCTCCCTTCATCCTCACTACTGTCAGTATCCTTTTCACTCTCATCCTCTGTGGTAGGCATCCCATCTAAGGGGTGACTATTGGGAAGGGGTACTTCAGTGGCATCTTCAGAAGGGGGGCCTCCTGTTCCTGTCCCTAAGGGGGCTAACTGGGAAGCTTTCTTGAGTGCTCTCTGATTCTCATCATTCTGTAAGAGCTCTCTGAGCTCAGCAGAGTTTGGGTTCTTGGGCTGTTTAAGGCCTCTAAGAGTTGCCAAATGCCTGAGCTCATTCTGATTAAGGGTAGCAAAGCTGGTTGGTGCCCTCTGGGGGTCACTCTCGACAGAGATGGGTACAGTGGACCCCTCTGCCCCGGCCATTGCTCTTAAGTGTGGGTGGATGTGTTGCAATCTACCTACACTTGGGTTTACCTACTAAACCTATCTAGTAGTTGTAGTCAGGGTGTGCTACTCCCTTTGCTCTACAACAACTAAGTTCAGTAGAACTTAAGTATATCTAATCTTGTTTTATATGTACCTACAGGTACCTATGTGATCTTTCAATTGGTAACCAAGAGATTACAATGGTAAAACACAGCAAGCTCAAATCCCACCGCTGCCACCAATGTGAGAAGTTGGCCTGGTATATGATGCTCACTAGTTAAAGTGATCACCTTGTACCATGCCAAGCAACCCTTATGGTGTGGTTGTAAGTCAACCTTTTCGGACTAGCTGCCCTAGTGGTAGCGTAGGCTAAGCAGTCTTTGAGGCTAAACTCGTGAAGCGTGTTAAGCCAGCTGTTTTACCAAATGCAACCCCCTTTTATACCAATGAAAGGACACCACACAGATATATATTCAAAATATATATGTATTTATTTATCAAAGTAACCCCTAGTCTCTTTATGAGCACAGGAGCACAAATCGTCAAACAAGATTATCACAGAATACACAGAAGTTGCACGTTATATGGATAGGCCCTGGTGGCCACTCAAACCATATACTAAAATAGTGGTATAAGTACCACGAACAGAAAAGGGAAAAGGCCTAAGGCCTCTAGAATCGCTGGGCCTACAAGGAGCTAACGTCAGTTAGTGACCAGGAGGTCCACGGGTGGCGTGTGCAGAGCAAATAGTCACACGCGTGCTCCCATAGGTTTCAATGGGTGCGTAAAAAGTACAAAGTTACTGCAAAGGAGATCTTCCGGGTTAACTAGGAACTTAAGATTTGGAACACAGGCACTAGAGATGTATTACTACACTTGGGCACCGGAGTACCAGCTTTACCTCACCCACAGGAAGCAGGTGCATAGGCCTCAAAGTGCGTCGGGTTTCTTCTATCTGTTCCGTTGAGCTTGAAGACAAAGATGCTGCAGGCGGTCGGTCCGGGAGAGATGCAGTGGACCCAAGAGTGGATCGGAGATGTTGAAGACCTGTAAGCAGAGGGGACAGTGTTCACAGTCACTAGCCAGTGACCAGCGTGGCACCAGGTGGGTACCAGGCGATGTCGGGTGCAAACAGGAAGGAAGGTGTAGCTTGACTCTGCAGCCACGTGGTCCCTGAAGGTCGACGACGTCCAGGAGTCAAGTCACGAGCTGTCCCACGCAGGCTCTCGCTGTCGGCGGTGTCGGCGACTTGATCGAAGCAAACAAGCCTTGGCAAAAGCAATTGTTGTAGGCAAGGAGTTTAAGCTGATGGTTCTGACCAGCAAGGTCAGAGGAACTGCTCCTTTGGAGGGGAGCAAGGGCCAGTCTGGAGCAACCAGACCAGCGGTGTTTGTCGTAGATTTCGTCGCCAAGATGGCCACTAGCCAGCGGGCCAGCAACCGGTTAGGCGCGTCGAGTGGCAAAATGCAGAAGGGCCCCACGCAGATCGTGGAGATGCTGGAGGGCTCACCTTTGGTGCAGATGCTGCTCGAGGGTTGGGCTTCTCAGGACCCAAAGCACAACTTGGAGGGAGCCTCGGTTGTTGCACTTGTCAGCTTGTCGTAGTCGTTCCAAGATGGCTGGCTCCACGTGTCTCGGTGCCTCCACGGGTCTCCTCTTTGCAGGGACTGTGGATCGGGCGGTGAGAGGTCTGGAGGTCCAGGTCTTGTCAGTCTCTGGGCTCGGGCTCCGGCGGGAGGCGGCGGCAAAGCAGACGTTGATTCGCTGGATGGTGCTTGCGTTAGCAAGGTGGTCACTCCCTGACCACAGGGGAGATTGGCTTCAGTCCTCTGTGCGGCAGAGCGTCGAAGTTCCCGTCTTCTTCTTAGTTTCAAGTTGATTCCAGGATGTCTGAAGTCTTAGGACACAGCTCCTACCTTTATTCGGATTCTAGGGGCCGGACTACCTGCTAGGTCCCTCCCTATGGGTGGGACCAGGAAGGGGGGTGGTTACACCCCCAATCCTTTGTCCAGCTCGCCCCAGGCCCGGGACTGGTGTGCCCCAGGACCGGTTTGAACTGGCATATGCCCCGAGGCTCCTTGTGAGCCACAGGCATGTCTGGTTTCTTTCAAGCCCTACCTGACCAATACACAAAATCCTGTCTGGGGTGGTGCTCGCACCTCCCCTGGCAGGAAACCCTTTGTCCACACCTCCCAAGCTGGAAGGACTCCCAGCAGCAGGAGGGCAGACTTGTGTCTGTGGTGGCAGCATCCATTTTGTGGAGCTGAGGCTATGTCTGATTTTACCCGGGTTTCAGGTACTGTACATGTCGTGTCCCTCTAGAAGGGTGGAATGCTAACCCCGTCGCCAGAATTGGCGAGGGGTTAGTATTCCAATTCGTATGACACCTTACTCGACATGTTTTGATAAAGCCAAACCAAAGATAGCATTTAACCGCGAGGTTCATAATGCACTTAAGAGTATATGGTATGACGATATCTGGAAACAGTAGAGGGAAGTTGTTCCGACCACTGCAGACAGGCTCAGCTCATGCCAGAGCACCATCTCACATGGAACCAAGCACTCTGCCTTCAGGATTGTTAAGGCCTGCCATAGGAGTGACTTATAGGTTACCAGGTGTCCCATTTAAGGTTAGGTATAGGTATACTACACCTAAGTAAGAGGTGATTACACCAACTTACCCCAGCTGAGTGATCAGCCAGTTGTGTCAAATCGTTAGGCCAAGCCTGGGGTGGCATAATACATGCTGCAGCCCTTGGCAGGCCTTGGGTATACCAATGCCCTGGGTACCTAGTGTACACTGGTACAGGGGCTGACAGGGTGATCCACTTCCAATTGGTTATGCACCTAGGGTGCATAGTTTTAATTTAGTAGAGAGAACAGCAGGCTGGGGGTCTGATTGGCAGGCCCACAGCCTCAATATGTCAAAAACCAGTGAAGCAAAAAGCAAAAATTTGGGGTGACCATAGGATAGCAGACCCTACTCTCCTACACCAACCTTTTCAGGGGGGCACTCAGTTTGTGTTTGAGCTGTGACTGTCACAGCTCTGCCAGTCTCTACAGGGAAGTCTGTCTGTGCCTGGGCTGTGGCTACCACTGCCCTTCCAACCTTTCCAGGGAGGAAATCTATTTGGACAGGGGTTGTGAATGGCACAACCCCACTACCCTTTTGTGAAAGGCCTACCATTTTAGAATGGGTGTCTTGTTCAACTCCAGCCCAAGCTGAGAGTTCTAAGTCATTCCCCAGTAAGCAGTCTACAGGCAAGGTTGGGGACACTGCCACCCTTTTAGGGCCAGTGACACCTCCCCAGCTGAGACATACCTCTGCCATGGGATGACTGTTCTGTTTGCTATCAATGTTGGTCACCTGGTAGGAGAAACCAGGCAAAAGCTGCTCAGAGGGAACTAGCCAATGGGCCACCATTGTGATGCTAGCTCCAGTGTCTCTGTAGGCCTCAGCCTTTGTACCATTGATGTAGGGCTCCTGTCTGTACCTACCCAAAGTGTTGGGACAGGCAGTGAAGTTGGCAAACCCCATGCCACCATCATAGACAAGAGTATCTGCTGCAGGGGAATTGGCTAAGCCAGGGTCCCCCTGTGTTCCCCAAGTAAACCCACCCAAATTTTTGGGGGCACTCCCACCACCTGGGGGATTACTGCTGACAGTAATAGGTGGTGTGACAGGAGTAATTGGAGGAACAGTTTTGTTTGTAGCCCTTGGGCAACTGCTGTCAGTTTTCCAATGCCCAGGAGTTTTACACTCATGGCAGTAAGGCTTTTTAGCTGTGGTAGAGGAGGGAGCTTGGGACCCACCACCCTGTGTGGAGTTTTGGGGCCCTGAGGAAGATTTCTCTTTTGCTTTATCCCCACCCTTCTCTTGAGGCTTGGTGGTATCTTTCTTTTGGTCACCACCCTGGTTTTTAGGCCTGATCCTGGTCCTGACCCATTTATCTGCCCTCTTTCCCAATTCTTGGGGAGAGGTCAAATCTGAGTCTACCAGGTGTTGATGGAGAAGCTGGTTTTGACAATTACTTAAAATCTGCTCTCTCATCATCAAATTGTACAATCCTGTATAATCAGACACCTTACTTCCCAGCAACCAACCCTCCAAAGCCTTAGTTGCACATTCCACATATTCAGACCAGTCCTGAGTCTGTGTCTTTTGGGTGTCTCTGAACATTAACCTGTACTGTTCAGTGGTTAAGCCTAACCCATCAACCAGAACACTCTTCAGGACTCTGTAGTTTCTGACATCCTCTTCTCTAACAGTGAGGAGTCTGTCTCTGCCTCTTCCTTCAAAGGAGAGCCAGAGGATTGCTGCCCACTGGTCTTCAGGAACCTGCTGTACTTTGCAGGCTCTCTCAAGAGCAGTTATCCATTTGTGGATGTCATCCCCACTTTTGTGGGGGGGCACAACCTTAGACAGGTTCCTATTATCAAAGACCCTATCTTTGTCCTTAGGGACAATGCTGCCACCAGTGGGTATAGACCCACTCTCTCTAGGTTGCCTAGCCTTCCTCAGTTTTTCTTCCATCAGGGCTACTTCTAGCTCCTGCTTCCTGATCCTCAGCTGGGCTTCCTGCATTCTGGCCTCGTGTTCCCTCCTCTGAGGGGTGGTCATCCTTTTCCTGGAGTGACCTTGAGAGCCTCTAGAGCCATGAGAAGCATTGGAGTCACCTGAGCGATTCCTTTGCCTCCCAAGCCCTGTGTTAAGTCCACTGGGGAGATCCAATGGGGTGAACCCATTGTCAGTCCCCAATAGTCTTAGTTTAGCTGGGCCAAGTATAATACTTGGCACTGGGCTAGTTCTCCCTTCATCATCACTACTTTCTGTATCCTCACCACTTTCCTCCCCTGTAGTATGGTTCTCATCTAAGGGATGGCTATTGGAACTGGGTACCTCTGTAGTATCTTCAGAAGGGGGGCCTCCTGTTCCTGACCCTAAGGGGGCTAACTGGGAAGCTTTCTTGAGTGCTCTCTGATTCTCATCATTCTGTAAGAGCTCTCTGAGCTCAGCAGAGTTTGGGTTCTTGGGCTGTTTAAGGCCTCTAAGAGTTGCCAAATGACTGAGCTCATTCTGATTAAGGGTAGCAAAGCTGGATGTTGCCCTCTGGGGGTCACTCTTAACAGAGATGGGTACAGTGGACCCCTCTGCCCCAGCCATTGCTCTTAAGTGTGGGTGGATGTGTTGCAATCTACCTACACTTGTGTTTACCTACTAAACCTATCTAGTAGTTGTAGTCAGGGTGTGCTACTCCCTTTGCTCTACAACAACTAAGTTCAGTAGAACTTATGTATATCTAATCTTGTTTTATATGTACCTACAGGTACCTATGTGATCTTTCAATTGGTAACCAAGAGATTACAATGGTAAAACACAGCAAGCTCAAATCCCACCGCTGCTCACCAATGTGAGAAGTTGGCCTGGTATATGATGCTCACTAGTTAAAGTGATCACCTTGTACCATGCCAAGCAACCCTTATGGTGTGGTTGTAAGTCAACCTTTTCGGACTAGCTGCCCTAGTGGTAGCGTAGGCTAAGCAGTCTTTGAGGCTAAACTCGTGAAGCGTGTTAAGCCAGCTGTTTTACCAAATGCAACCCCCTTTTATACCAATGAAAGGACACCACACAGATATATATTCAAAATATATATGTATTTATTTCTCAAAGTAACCCCTAGTCTCTTTATGAGCACAGGAGCACAAATCGTCAAACAAGATTATCACAGAATACACAGAAGTTGCACGTTATATGGATAGGCCCTGGTGGCCACTCAAACCATATACTAAAATAGTGGTATAAGTACCACGAACAGAAAAGGGAAAAGGCCTAGGGCCTCTAGAATCGCTGGGCCTACAAGGAGCTAACGTCAGTTAGTGACCAGGAGGTCCACGGGTGGCGTGTGCAGAGCAAATAGTCACACGCGTGCTCCCATAGGTTTCAATGGGTGCGTAAAAAGTACAAAGTTACTGCAAAGGAGATCTTCCGGGTTGACTAGGAACTTAAGATTTGGAACACAGGCACTAGAGATGTATTACTACACATGGGCACCGGAGTACCAGCTTTACCTCACCCACAGGAAGCGGGTGCATAGGCCTCAAAGTGCGTCGGGTTTCTTCTATCTGTTCCGTGGAGCTTGAAGACAAAGATGCTGCAGGCGGTCGGCCCGGGAGAGATGCAGTGGATCCAAGAGTGGATCGGAGATGTTGAAGACCTGTAAGCAGAGGGGACAGTGTTCACAGTCACTAGCCAGTGACCAGCGTGGCACCAGGTGGGTACCAGGCGATGTCGGGTGCAAACAGGTGATGAGGGGTAGCTTGTCTCCGCAGCCACGTGGTCCCTGAAGGTCCACGACGTCCAGGAGTCGGCTCACGAGCTGTCCCACGCAGGCTCTCGCTGTCGGCGGTGTCGGCGACTTGATCGAAGCAAACAAGCCTTGGCAAAAGCAATTGCAGGAGGATTCGGAAATCAGCTGTTGGTTCTGACCAGCAAGGTCAGAGGGATTGCTCCTTTGGAGGGGAGCAAGGGCCAGTCTGGAGCAACCAGACCAGCGGTGTTTGTTGTAGATTTCGTCGCCAAGATGGCCACTAGCCAGCGGGCCAGCAACCGGTTAGGCACGTCGAGTGGCAAAATGCAGAAGGGCCCCACGCAGATCGTGGAGATGCTGGAGGGCTCACCTTTGGTGCAGATGCTGCTCGAGGGTTGGGCTTCTCAGGACCCAAAGCACAACTTGGAGGGAGCCTCGGTTGTTGCACTTGTCAGCTTGTTGTAGTCGTTCCAAGATGGCTGGCTCCACGTGTCTCGGTGCCTCCACGGGTCTCCTCTTTTCAGGGACTGTGGATCGGGTGGTGAGAGGTCTGGAGGTCCAGGTCTTGTCAGTCTCTGGGCTCGGGCTCCGGCGGGAGGCGGCGGCAAAGCAGACGTTGATTCGCTGGATGGTGCTTGCGTTAGCAAGGTGGTCACTCCCTGACCACAGGGGAGATTTTCTTCAGTCTTCTGTGCAGCAGAATGTCGAAGTTCCCGTCTTCTTCTTAGTTTCAAGTTGATTCCAGGATGTCTGAAGTCTTAGGACACAGCTCCTACCTTTAAGCGGATTCTAGGGGCCGGACTACCTGCTAGGTCCCTCCCTATGGGTGGGACAAGGAAGGGGGGTGGTTACACCCCCAATCCTTTGTCCAGCTCGCCCCAGGCCCGGGACTGGTGTGCCCCAGGACCGGTTTGAACTGGCATATGCACCGAGGCTCCTTGTGAGCCACAGGCATGTCTGGTTTCTTTCAAGCCCTACCTGACCAATACACAAAATCCTGTCTAGGGTGGTGCACGCACCTCCCCTGGCAGGAAACCCTTTGTCCACACCTCCCAAGCTGGAAGGACTCCCAGCAGCAGGAGGGCAGACTTGTGTCTGTGGTGGCAGCATCCATTTTGTGGAGCTGAGGCTATGTCTGATTTTACCCGGGTTTCAGGCACTGTACATGTCGTGTCCCTCTAGAAGGGTGGAATGCTAACCCCGTCGCCAGAATTGGCGAGGGGTTAGTATTCCAATTCGTATGACACCTTACTCGACATGTTTTGATAAAGCCAAACCAAAGACAGCATTTAACCGCGAGGTTCATAATGCACTTAAGAGTATATGGTATGACGATATCTGGAAACAGTAGAAGGAAGTTGTTCCGACCACTGCAGACAGGCTCAGCTCATGCCAGAGCACCATCTCACATGGAACCACGCACTCTGCCTTCAGGATTGTTAAGGCCTGCCATAGGAGTGACTTATAGGTTACCAGGTGTCCCATTTAAGGTTAGGTATAGGTATACTACACCTAAGTAAGAGGTGATTACACCAACTTACCCCAGCTGAGTGATCAGCCAGTTGTGTCAAATTGTTAGGCCAAGCCTGGGGTGGCATAATACATGCTTCAGCCCTTGGCAGGCCTTGGGTACACCAATGCCCTGGGTACCTAGTGTACACTGGTACAGGGGCTGACAGGGTGATCCAACCAATTGGGTATGTACCTAGGGTACATGGAGTCCATTTTAAAGAGAGAACAGCCAGGCTGAGATCCTGAATAGCAGGATCTCAGGCCAACTAAGTCGAAAAACCAGCTAGACACTAGGCAAAAATTTGGGGGTAACCATAGTCAGGTATCCACCTTCCTACAGGAAACCTAGCAAACCTATACATTTTTGTAAACTAAACACCCAGGGGAATCCAGGATGGGGTGACTTGACTGCCTCCCACCATGGTCTGTTACCCAGAATCCCTTGCAAACGTAAAAAATTGACAAAAAAAACACATTTTCCCCACATTTCTGTGATGGAAAGTTCTGGAATCTGCGTGGATCCACAAATTTCCACCCACCCCGCGTTCCCCAATGTCCTACGAGAAAAATGGTACCTCACTTGTGCGGGTCGGCATAGTGCCCGCGACAGGAAACGGCACAAAACGCAACGTGGTCACACCTCAATTTTGCAGTGAAAAATGACCCTTTTTTGGCAAAGTGACAAGCTGTAGTTTTTGAACCCTAGCCCTGCCGGCACCTAGGGAAACCTAGCAAACCTATACATTTTTGAAAACTAGACACCCAGGGGAATCCAGGATGGGGTGACTTGACTGCCTCCCACCATGGTCTGTTACCCAGAATCCCTTGCAAACGTAATAAATTGACAAAAAAAACACATTTTCCCCACATTTCTGTGATGGAAAGTTCTGGAATCTGTGTGGATCCACAAATTTCCACCCACCCCGTGTTCCCCAAAGTCCTACGAGAAAAATGGTACCTCACTTGTGCGGGTCGGCATAGTGCCCGCGACAGGAAACGGCGCAAAACGCAACGTGGTCACACCTCAATTTTGCAGTGAAAAAATTACCCCTTTTTGGCAAAGTGACTAGCTGTAGTTTTTTAACCCTAGCCCTGCCGGCACCTAGGGAAACCTAGCAAACCTATACATTTTTGAAAACTAGACACCCAGGGGAATCCAGGATGGGGTGACTTGACTGCCTCCCACCATGGTCTGTTACCCAGAATCCCTTGCAAACATAAACAATTGACAAAAAAAACACATTTTCCCCACATTTCTGTGTTGGAAAGTTCTGGAATCTGCGTGGATCCACAAATTTCCACCCACCCCACGTTCCCCAAAGTCCTACGAGAAAAATGGTACCTCACTTGTGCGGGTCGGCCTCGTGCCCGCGACAGGAAACGGCGCAAAACGCAACGTGGTCACACCTCAATTTTGCAGTGAAAAATGACCCTTTTTTGGCAAAGTGACGAGCTGTAGTTTTTTAACCCTAGCACTGCCGGCACCTAGGGAAACCTAGCAAACCTATACATTTTTGAAACCTAGACACCCAGGGGAATCCAGGATGGGGTGACTTGACTGCCTCCCATCATGGTCTGTTACCCAGAATCCCTTGCAAACGTAAAAAATTGACAAAAAAAACACATTTTCCCCACATTTCTGTGATGGAAAGTTCTGGAATCTGCGTGGATCTACAAATTTCCACCCACCCCGCGTTCCCCAAAGTCCTACGAGAAAAATGGTACCTCACTTGTGCGGGTCGGCATAGTGCCCGCGACAGGAAACGGCGCAAAACGCAACGTGGTCACACCTCAATTTTGCAGTGAAAAATGACCCTTTTTTGGCAAAGTGACTAGCTGTAGTTTTTTAACCCTAGCACTGCCGGCACCTAGGGAAACCTAGCAAACCTATACATTTTTGAAACCTAGACACCCAGGGGAATCCAGGATGGGGTGACTTGACTGCCTCCCACCATGGTCTGTTACCCAGAATCCCTTGCAAACGTAAAAAATTGACAAAAAAAACACATTTTCCCCATATTTCTGTGATGGAAAGTTCTGGAATCTGCGTGGATCCACAAATTTCCACACACCCCGCGTTCCCCAATGTCCTACGAGAAAAATGGTACCTCACTTGTGCGGGTCGGCATAGTGCCCGCGACAGGAAACGGCACAAAACGCAACGTGGTCACACCTCAATTTTGCAGTGAAAAATGACCCTTTTTTGGCAAAGTGACAAGCTGTAGTTTTTGAACCCTAGCCCTGCCGGCACCTAGGGAAACCTAGCAAACCTATACATTTTTGAAAACTAGACACCCAGGGGAATCCAGGATGGGGTGACTTGACTGCCTCCCACCATGGTCTGTTACCCAGAATCCCTTGCAAACGTAATAAATTGACAAAAAAAACACATTTTCCCCACATTTCTGTGATGGAAAGTTCTGGAATCTGCGTGGATCCACAAATTTCCACCCACCCCGCGTTCCCCAAAGTCCTACGAGAAAAATGGTACCTCACTTGTGCGGGTCGGCCTAGTGCCCGCGACAGGAAACGGCGCAAAACGCAACGTGGTCACACCTCAATTTTGCAGTGAAAAATGACCCTTTTTTGGTAAAGTGACGAGCTGTAGTTTTTTAACCCTAGCCCTGCCGGCACCTAGGGAAACTTAGCAAACCTATACATTTTTGAAAACTAGACACCCAGGGGAATCCAGGATGGGGTGACTTGACTGCCTCCCACCATCGTCTGATACTCAGAATCCCTTGAAAACGTAAAAAATTGACAAAAAAAACACATTTTCCCCACATTTCTGTGATGGAAAGTTCTGGAATCTGCGTGGATCCACAAATTTCCACCCACCCCGCGTTCCCCAAAGTCCTACGAGAAAAATGGTACCTCACTTGTGCGGGTCGGCCTAGTGCCCGCGACAGGAAACGGCGCAAAACGCAATGTGGTCACACCTCAATTTTGCAGTGAAAAATGACCCTTTTTTGGCAAAGTGACGAGCTGTAGGTTTTGAACCCTAGCGCTGCCGGCACCTAGGGAAACCTAGGAAACCTATACATTTTTGAAAACTAGACACGCAGGGGAATCCAAGATGGGGTGACTTGACTGCCTCCCACCATGGTCTGTTACCCAGAATTCCTTGCAAACGTAAAAAATTGACAAAAAAAACACATTTTCCCCACATTTCTGTGATGGAAAGTTCTGGAATCTGCGTGGATCCACAAATTTCCACCCACCCCGTGTTCCCCAAAGTCCTACGAGAAAAATGGTACCTCACTTGTGCGGGTCGGCATAGTGCCCGCGACAGGAAACGGCGCAAAACGCAACGTGGTCACACCTCAATTTTGCAGTGAAAAAATTACCCCTTTTTGGCAAAGTGACTAGCTGTAGTTTTTGAACCCTAGCCCTGCCGGCACCTTGGGAAACCTAGCAAACCTATACATTTTTGAAAACTAGACACCCAGGGGAATCCAGGATGGGGTGACTTGACTGCCTCCCACCATGGTCTGTTACCCAGAATCCCTTGCAAACGTAAACAATTGACAAAAAAAACACATTTTCCCCACATTTCTGTGTTGGAAAGTTCTGGAATCTGCGTGGATCCACAAATTTCCACCCACCCCACGTTCCCCAAAGTCCTACGAGAAAAATGGTACCTCACTTGTGCGGGTCGGCCTCGTGCCCGCGACAGGAAACGGCGCAAAACGCAACGTGGTCACACCTCAATTTTGCAGTGAAAAATGACCCTTTTTTGGCAAAGTGACGAGCTGTAGTTTTTTAACCCTAGCCCTGCCGGCACCTAGGGAAACCTAGCAAACCTATATATTTTTGAAACCTAGACACCCAGGGGAATCCAGGATGGGGTGACTTGACTGCCTCCCACCATGGTCTGTTACCCAGAATCCCTTGCAAACGTAAAAAATTGACAAAAAAAACACATTTTCCCCACATTTCTGTGATGGAAAGTTCTGGAATCTGCGTGGATCTACAAATTTCCACCCACCCCGCGTTCCCCAAAGTCCTACGAGAAAAATGGTACCTCACTTGTGCGGGTCGGCATAGTGCCCGCGACAGGAAACGGCGCAAAACGCAACGTGGTCACACCTCAATTTTGCAGTGAAAAATGACCCTTTTTTGGCAAAGTGACGAGCTGTAGTTTTTGAACCCTAGCCCTGCCGGCACCTAGGGAAACCTATCAAACCTATACATTTTTGAAAACTAGACACCCAGGGGAATCCAGGATGGGGTGACTTGACTGCCTCCCACCATGGTCTGATACCCAGAATCCCTTGCAAACGTAAAAAATTGACAAAAAAAACACATTTTCCCCGCATTTCTGTGATGGAAAGTTCTGGAACCTGCGTGGATCCACAAATTTCCACCCACCCCGCGTTCCCCAAAGTCCTACGAGAAAAATGGTACCTCACTTGTGGGGGTCGGCCTAGTGCCCGCGACAGGAAACGGCGCAAAACGCGACGTGGTCTTACCTCAATTTTGCAGTGAAAAATGACCCTTTTTTGGCAAAGTGACTAGCTGTAGTTTTTGAACCCTAGCCCTGCCGGCACCTAGGGAAACCTAGCAAACCTATACATTTTTGTAAACTAAACACCCAGGGGAATCCAGGATGGGGTGACTTGACTGCCTCCCACCATGGTCTGTTACCCAGAATCCCTTGCAAACGTAAATAATTGACACAAAAAACACATTTTCCCCACATTTCTGTGATGGAAAGTTCTGGAATCTGCGTGGATCCACAAATTTCCACCCACCCCGCGTTCCCCAATGTCCTACGAGAAAAATGGTACCTCACTTGTGCGGGTCGGCATAGTGCCCGCGACAGGAAACGGCACAAAACGCAACGTGGTCACACCTCAATTTTGCAGTGAAAAATGACCCTTTTTTGGCAAAGTGACGAGCTGTAGTTTTTGAACCCTAGCCCTGCCGGCACCTAGGGAAACCTAGCAAACCTATACATTTTTGAAAACTAGACACCCAGGGGAATCCAGGATGGGGTGACTTGACTGCCTCCCACCATGGTCTGATACCCAGAATCCCTTGCAAACGTAAAAAAGTGACAAAAAAAACACATTTTCCCCACATTTCTGTGATGGAAAGTTCTGGAATCTGCGTGGATCCACAAATTTCCACCCACCCCGCGTTCCCCAAAGTCCTACGAGAAAAATGGTACCTCACTTGTGGGGGTCGGCCTAGTGCCCGCGACAGGAAACGGCGCAAAACGCGACGTGGTCACACCTCAATTTTGCAGTGCAAAAATGACCCTTTTTTGGCAAAGTGACTAGCTGTAGTTTATGAACCCTAGCCCTGCCGGCACCTAGGGAAACCTAGCAAACCTATACATTTTTGTAAACTAGACACCCAGGGGAATCCAGGATGGGGTGACTTGACTGCCTCCCACCATGGTCTGTTACCCAGAATTCCTTGCAAACGTAAAAAATTGACAAAAAAAACACATTTTCCCCACATTTCTGTGATGGAAAGTTCTGGAATCTGCGTGGATCCACAAATTTCCACCCACCCCGCGTTCCCCAAAGTCCTACGAGAAAAATGGTACCTCACTTGTGCGGGTCGGCCTAGTGCCCGCGACAGGAAACGGCGCAAAACGCAACGTGGTCACACCTCAATTTTGCAGTGAAAAATGACCCTTTTTTGGCAAAGTGACGAGCTGTAGGTTTTGAACCCTAGCCCTGCCGGCACCTAGGGAAACCTAGGAAACCTATACATTTTTGAAAACTAGACACGCAGGGGAATCCAAGATGGGGTGACTTGACTGCCTCCCACCATGGTCTGTTACCCAGAATTCCTTGCAAACGTAAAAAATTGACAAAAAAAACATATTTTCCCCACATTTCTGTGATGGAAAGTTCTGCAATCTGCGTGGATCCACAAATTTCCACCCACCCCGTGTTCCCCAAAGTCCTACGAGAAAAATGGTACCTCACTTGTGCGGGTCGGCATAGTGCCCGCGACAGGAAACGGCGCAAAACGCAACGTGGTCACACCTCAATTTTGCAGTGGTAAAAAATTACCCCTTTTTGGCAAAGTGACTAGCTGTAGTTTTTGAACCCTAGCCCTGCCGGCACCTAGGGAAACCTAGCAAACCTATACATTTTTGAAAACTAGACACCCAGGGGAATCCAGGATGGGGTGACTTGACTGCCTCCCACCATGGTCTGTTACCCAGAATCCCTTGCAAACGTAAACAATTGACAAAAAAAACACATTTTCCCCACATTTCTGTGTTGGAAAGTTCTGGAATCTGCGTGGATCCACAAATTTCCACCCACCCCACGTTCCCCAAAGTCCTACGAGAAAAATGGTACCTCACTTGTGCGGGTCGGCCTCGTGCCCGCGACAGGAAACGGCGCAAAACACAACGTGGTCACACCTCAATTTTGCAGTGAAAAATGACCCTTTTTTGGCAAAGTGACGAGCTGTAGTTTTTTAACCCTAGCCCTGCCGGCACCTAGGGAAACCTAGCAAACCTATACATTTTTGAAACCTAGACACCCAGGGGAATCCAGGATGGGGTGACTTGACTGCCTCCCACCATGGTCTGTTACCCAGAATCCCTTGCAAACGTAAAAAATTGACAAAAAAAACACATTTTCCCCACATTTCTGTGATGGAAAGTTCTGGAATCTGCGTGGATCTACAAATTTCCACCCACCCCGCGTTCCCCAAAGTCCTACGAGAAAAATGGTACCTCACTTGTGCGGGTCGGCATAGTGCCCGCGACAGGAAACGGCGCAAAACGCAACGTGGTCACACCTCAATTTTGCAGTGAAAAATGACCCTTTTTTGGCAAAGTGACGAGCTGTAGTTTTTGAACCCTAGCCCTGCCGGCACCTAGGGAAACCTAGCAAACCTATACATTTTTGAAAACTAGACACCCAGGGGAATCCAGGATGGGGTGACTTGACTGCCTCCCACCATGGTCTGATACCCAGAATCCCTTGCAAACGTAAAAAATTGACAAAAAAAACAAATTTTCCCCGCATTTCTGTGATGGAAAGTTCTGGAACCTGCGTGGATCCACAAATTTCCACCCACCCCGCGTTCCCCAAAGTCCTACGAGAAAAATGGTACCTCACTTGTGGGGGTCGGCCTAGTGCCCGCGACAGGAAACGGCGCAAAACGCGACGTGGTCACACCTCAATTTTGCAGTGAAAAATGACCCTTTTTTGGCAAAGTGACTAGCTGTAGTTTTTGAACCCTAGCCCTGCCGGCACCTAGGGAAACCTAGCAAACCTATACATTTTTGTAAACTAAACACCCAGGGGAATCCAGGATGGGGTGACTTGACTGCCTCCCACCATGGTCTGTTACCCAGAATCCCTTGCAAACGTAAATAATTGACAAAAAAAACACATTTTCCCCACATTTCTGTGATGGAAAGTTCTGGAATCTGCGTGGATCCACAAATTTCCACCCACCCCGCGTTCCCCAAAGTCCTACGAGAAAAATGGTATCTTACTTGTGCGGGTCGGCCTAGTGCCCGCGACAGGAAACGGCGCAAAACGCGACGTGGTCACACCTCAATTTTGCAGTGAAAAATGACCCTTTTTTGGTAAAGTGACGAGCTGTAGTTTTTGAACCCTAGCCCTGCCGGCACCTAGGGAAACCTAGCAAACCTATACATTTTTGAAAACTAGACACCCAGGGGAATCCAGGATGGGGTGACTTGACTGCCTCCCACCATGGTCTGATACCCAGAATCCCTTGCAAACGTAAAAAAGTGACAAAAAAAACACATTTTCCCCACAGTTCTGTGATGGAAAGTTCTGGAATCTGCGTGGATCCACAAATTTCCACCCACCCCGCGTTCCCCAAAGTCCTACGAGAAAAATGGTACCTCACTTGTGGGGGTCGGACTAGTGCCCGCGACAGGAAACGGCGCAAAACGCGACGTGGTCACACCTCAATTTTGCAGTGAAAAATGACCCTTTTTTGGCAAAGTGACTAGCTGTAGTTTATGAACCCTAGCCCTGCCGGCACCTAGGGAAACCTAGCAAACCTATACATTTTTGTAAACTAGACACCCAGGGGAACCCAGGATGGGGTGACTTGACTGCCTCCCACCATGGTCTGTTACCCAGAATCCCTTGCAAACGTAAAAAATTGACAAAAAAAACACATTTTCTACATATTTCTGTGATGGAAAGTTCTGGAATCTGCGTGGATCCACAAATTTCCACCCACCCCGCGTTCCCCAAAGTCCTACGAGAAAAATGGTACCTCACTTGTGTGGGTCGGCATAGTGCCCGCAACAGGAAACGGCGCAAAACGCAACGTGGTCACACCTCAATTTTGCAGTGAAAAATGACCCTTTTTTGGCAAAGTGACGAGCTGTAGTTTTTTAACCCTAGCCCTGCCGGCACCTAGGGAAACCTAGCAAACCTATACATTTTTGAAAACTAGACACCCAGGGGAATACAGGATGGGGTGACTTGACTGCCTCCCACCATGGTCTGTTACCCAGAATCCCTTGCAAACATAAAAAATTGACAAAAAAAACACATTTTCCCCACATTTCTGTGATGGAAAGTTCTGGAATCTGCGTGGATCCACAAATTTCCACCCACCCCGCGTTCCCCAAAGTCCTACGAGAAAAATGGTACCTCACTTGTGCGGGTCGGCCTAGTGCCCGCGACAGGAAACGGCGCAAAACGCGACGTGGTCACACCTCAATTTTGCAGTGAAAAATGACCCTTTTTTGGCAAAGTGACGAGCTGTAGGTTTTGAACCCTAGCCCTGCCGGCACCTAGGGAAACCTAGGAAACCTATACATTTTTGAAAACTAGACACGCAGGGGAATCCAAGATGGGGTGACTTGACTGCCTCCCACCATGGTCTGTTACCCAGAATTCCTTGCAAACGTAAAAAATTGACAAAAAAAACACATTTTCCCCACATTTCTGTGATGGAAAGTTCTGGAATCTGCGTGGATCCACAAATTTCCACCCACCCCGTGTTCCCCAAAGTCCTACGAGAAAAATGGTACCTCACTTGTGCGGGTCGGCATAGTGCCCGCGACAGGAAACGGGGCAAAACGCAACGTGGTCACACCTCAATTTTGCAGTGAAAAAATTACCCCTTTTTGGCAAAGTGACTAGCTGTAGTTTTTGAACCCTAGCCCTGCCGGCACCTAGGGAACCCTAGCAAACCTATACATTTTTTAAAACTAGACACCCAGGGGAATCCAGGATGGGGTGACTTGACTGCCTCCCACCATGGTCTGTTACCCAGAATCCCTTGCAAACGTAAACAATTGACAAAAAAAACACATTTTCCCCACATTTCTGTGTTGGAAAGTTCTGGAATCTGCGTGGATCCACAAATTTCCACCCACCCCACGTTCCCCAAATTCCTACGAGAAAAATGGTACCTCACTTGTGCGGGTCGGCCTCATGCCCGCGACAGGAAACGGCGCAAAACGCAACGTGGTCACACCTCAATTTTGCAGTGAAAAATGACCCTTTTTTGGCAAAGTGACGAGCTGTAGTTTTTAACCCTAGCCCTGCCGGCACCTAGGGAAACCTAGCAAACCTATACATTTTTGAAACCTAGACACCCAGGGGAATCCAGGATGGGGTGACTTGACTGCCTCCCACCATGGTCTGTTACCCAGAATCCCTTGCAAACGTAAAAAATTGACAAAAAAAATACATTTTCCCCACATTTCTGTGATGGAAAGTTCTGGAATCTGCGTGGATCTACAAATTTTCACCCACCCCGCGTTCCCCAAAGTCCTACGAGAAAAATGGTACCTCACTTGTGCGGGTCGGCATAGTGCCCGCGACAGGAAACGGCGCAAAACGCAACGTGGTCACACCTCAATTTTGCAGTGAAAAATGACCCTTTTTTGGCAAAGTGACGAGCTGTAGTTTTTGAACCTTAGCCCTGCCGGCACCTAGGGAAACCTAGCAAACCTATACATTTTTGAAAACTAGACACCCAGGGGAATCCAGGATGGGGTGACTTGACTGCCTCCCACCATGGTCTGATACCCAGAATCCCTTGCAAACGTAAAAAATTGACAAAAAAACACATTTTCCCCACATTTCTGTGATGGAAAGTTCTGGAACCTGCGTGGATCCACAAATTTCCACCCACCCCGCGTTCCCCAAAGTCCTACGAGAAAAATGGTACCTCACTTGTGGGGGTCGGCCTAGTGCCCGCGACAGGAAACGGCGCAAAACGCGACGTGGTCACACCTCAATTTTGCAGTGAAAAATGACCCTTTTTTGGCAAAGTGACTAGCTGTAGTTTTTGAACCCTAGCCCTGCCGGCACCTAGGGAAACCTAGCAAACCTATACATTTTTGTAAACTAAACACCCAGGGGAATCTAGGATGGGGTGACTTGACTGCCTCCCACCATGGTCTGTTACCCAGAATCCCTTGCAAACGTAAAAAATTGACAAAAAAAACACATTTTCCCCACATTTCTGTGATGGAAAGTTCTGGAATCTGCGTGGATCCACAAATTTCCACCCACCCCGCGTTCCCCAATGTCCTACGAGAAAAATGGTACCTCACTTGTGCGGGTCGGCATAGTGCCCGCGGCAGGAAACGGCACAAAACGCAACGTGGTCACACCTCAATTTTGCAGTGAAAAATGACCCTTTTTTGGCAAAGTGACAAGCTGTAGTTTTTGAACCCTAGCCCTGCCGGCACCTAGGGAAACCTAGCAAACCTATACATTTTTGAAAACTAGACACCCAGGGGAATCCAGGATGGGGTGACTTGACTGCCTCCCACCATGGTCTGTTACCCAGAATCCCTTGCAAACATAATAAATTGACAAAAAAAACACATTTTCCCCACATTTCTGTGATGGAAAGTTCTGGAATCTGCGTGGATCCACAAATTTCCACCCACCCCGTGTTCCCCAACGTCCTACGAGAAAAATGGTACCTCACTTGTGCGGGTCGGCATAGTGCCCGCGACAGGAAACGGCGCAAAACGCAACGTGGTCACACCTCAATTTTGCAGTGAAAAAATTACCCCTTTTTGGCAAAGTGACTAGCTGTAGTTTTTGAACCCTAGCCCTGCCGGCACCTAGGGAAACCTAGCAAACCTATACATTTTTGAAAACTAGACACCCAGGGGAATCCAGGATGGGGTGACTTGACTGCCTCCCACCATGGTCTGTTACCCAGAATCCCTTGCAAACATAAACAATTGACAAAAAAAACACATTTTCCCCACATTTCTGTGTTGGAAAGTTCTGGAATCTGCGTGGATCCACAAATTTCCACCCACCCCACGTTCCCCAAAGTCCTACGAGAAAAATGGTACCTCACTTGTGCGGGTCGGCCTCGTGCCCGCGACAGGAAACGGCGCAAAACGCAACGTGGTCACACCTCAATTTTGCAGTGAAAAATGACCCTTTTTTGGCAAAGTGACGAGCTGTAGTTTTTTAACCCTAGCACTGCCGGCACCTAGGGAAACCTAGCAAACCTATACATTTTTGAAACCTAGACACCCAGGGGAATCCAGGATGGGGTGACTTGACTGCCTCCCATCATGGTCTGTTACCCAGAATCCCTTGCAAACGTAAAAAATTGACAAAAAAAACACATTTTCCCCACATTTCTGTGATGGAAAGTTCTGGAATCTGCGTGGATCTACAAATTTCCACCCACCCCGCGTTCCCCAAAGTCCTACGAGAAAAATGGTACCTCACTTGTGCGGGTCGGCATAGTGCCCGCGACAGGAAACGGCGCAAAACGCAACGTGGTCACACCTCAATTTTGCAGTGAAAAATGACCCTTTTTTGGCAAAGTGACTAGCTGTAGTTTTTGAACCCTAGCCCTGCCGGCACCTAGGGAAACCTAGCAAACCTATACATTTTTGTAAACTAAACACCCAGGGGAATCCAGGATGGGGTGACTTGACTGCCTCCCACCATGGTCTGTTACCCAGAATCCCTTGCAAACGTAAAAAATTGACAAAAAAAACACATTTTCCCCACATTTCTGTGATGGAAAGTTCTGGAATCTGCGTGGATCCACAAATTTCCACACACCCCGCGTTCCCCAATGTCCTACGAGAAAAATGGTACCTCACTTGTGCGGGTCGGCATAGTGCCCGCGACAGGAAACGGCACAAAACGCAACGTGGTCACACCTCAATTTTGCAGTGAAAAATGACCCTTTTTTGGCAAAGTGACAAGCTGTAGTTTTTGAACCCTAGCCCTGCTGGCACCTAGGGAAACCTAGCAAACCTATACATTTTTGAAAACTAGACACCCAGGGGAATCCAGGATGGGGTGACTTGACTGCCTCCCACCATGGTCTGTTACCCAGAATCCCTTGCAAACGTAATAAATTGACAAAAAAAACACATTTTCCCCACATTTCTGTGATGGAAAGTTCTGGAATCTGCGTGGATCCACAAATTTCCACCCACCCCGCGTTCCCCAAAGTCCTACGAGAAAAATGGTACCTCACTTGTGCGGGTCGGCCTAGTGCCCGCGACAGGAAACGGCGCAAAACGCGACGTGGTCACACCTCAATTTTGCAGTGAAAAATGACCCTTTTTTGGTAAAGTGATGAGCTGTAGTTTTTGAACCCTAGCCCTGCCGGCACCTAGGGAAACCTAGCAAACCTATACATTTTTGAAAACTAGACACCCAGGGGAATCCAGGATGGGGTGACTTGACTGCCTCCCATCATGGTCTGATACCCAGAATCCCTTGCAAACGTAAAAAATTGACAAAAAAAACACATTTTCCCCACATTTCTGTGATGGAAAGTTCTGGAATCTGCGTGGATCCACAAATTTCCACCCACCCCGCGTTCCCCAAAGTCCTACGAGAAAAATGGTACCTCACTTGTGGGGGTCGGCCTAATGCCCGCGACAGGAAATGGCGCAAAACGCGACGTGGTCACACCTCAATTTTGCAGTGAAAAATGACCCTTTTTTGGCAAAGTGACTAGCTGTAGTTTTTGAACCCTAGCCCTGCCGGCACCTAGGGAAACCTAGCAAACCTATACATTTTTGTAAACTAGGCACCCAGGGGAATCCAGGATGGGGTGACTTGACTGCCTCCCACCATGGTCTGTTACCCAGAATCCCTTGCAAACGTAAAAAATTGACAAAAAAAACACATTTTCCACATATTTCTGTGATGGAAAGTTCTGGAATCTGCGTGGATCCACAAATTTCCACCCACCCCGCGTTCCCCAAAGTCCTACGAGAAAAATGGTACCTCACTTGTGCGGGTCGGCATAGTGCCCGCGACAGGAAACGGCGCAAAACGCAACGTGGTCACACCTCAATTTTGCAGTGAAAAATGACCCTTTTTTGGCAAAGTGACGAGCTGTAGTTTTTTAACCCTAGCCCTGCCGGCACCTAGGGAAACCTAGCAAACCTATACATTTTTGAAAACTAGACACCCAGAGGAATCCAGGATGGGGTGACTTGACTGCCTCCCACCATGGTCTGTTACCCAGAATCCCTTGCAAACGTAAAACATTGACAAAAAAAACACATTTTCCCCACATTTCTGTGATGGAAAGTTCTGGAATCTGCGTGGATCCACAAATTTCCACCCACCCCGCGTTCCCCAAAGTCCTACGAGAAAAATGGTACCTCACTTGTGCGGGTCGGCATAGTGGCCGCGACAGGAAACGGCGCAAAACGCAACGTGGTCACACCTCAATTTTGCAGTGAAAAATGACCCTTTTTTGGCAAAGTGACGAGCTGTAGTTTTTGAACCCTAGCCCTGCCGGGACTTAGGGAAACCTAGCAAACCTATACATTTTTGAAAACTAGACACCCAGGGGAATCCAGGATGGGGTGACTTGACTGCCTCCCACCATGGTCTGTTACCCAGAATCCCTTGCAAACATAAAAAATTGACAAAAAAAACAAATTTTCCCCACATTTCTGTGATGGAAAGTTGTGGAATCTGCGTGGATCCACAAATTTCCACCCACCCCGCGTTCCCCAAAGTCCTACGAGAAAAATGGTACCTCACTTGTGCGGGTCGGCCTAGTGCCCGCGACAGGAAACGGCGCAAAACGCAACGTGGTCACACCTCAATTTTGCAGTGAAAAATGACCCTTTTTTGGCAAAGTGACGAGCTGTAGGTTTTGAACCCTAGCCCTGCCGGCACCTAGGGAAACCTAGGAAACCTATACATTTTTGAAAACTAGACACGCAGGGGAATCCAAGATGGGGTGACTTGACTGCCTCCCATCATGGTCTGTTACCCAGAATTCCTTGCAAACGTAAAAAATTGACAAAAAAAACACATTTTCCCCACATTTCTGTGATGGAAAGTTCTGCAATCTGCGTGGATCCACAAATTTCCACCCACCCCGTGTTCCCCAAAGTCCTACGAGAAAAATGGTACCTCACTTGTGCGGGTCGGCATAGTGCCCGCGACAGGAAACGGCGCAAAACGCAACGTGGTCACACCTCAATTTTGCAGTGAAAAAATTACCCCTTTTTGGCAAAGTGACTAGCTGTAGTTTTTGAACCCTAGCCCTGCCGGCACCTAGGGAAACCTAGCAAACCTATACATTTTTGAAACCTAGACACCCAGGGGAATCCAGGATGGGGTGACTTGACTGCCTCCCACCATGGTCTGTTACCCAGAATCCCTTGCAAACGTAAAAAATTGACAAAAAAAACACATTTTCCCCACATTTCTGTGATGGAAAGTTCTGGAATCTGCGTGGATCTACAAATTTCCACCCACCCCGCGTTCCCCAAAGTCCTACGAGAAAAATGGTACCTCACTTGTGCGGGTCGGCATAGTGCCCGCGACAGGAAACGGCGCAAAACGCAACGTGGTCACACCTCAATTTTGCAGTGAAAAATGACCCTTTTTTGGCAAAGTGACGAGCTGTAGTTTTTGAACCCTAGCCCTGCCGGCACCTAGGGAAACCTAGCAAACCTATACATTTTTGAAAACTAGACACCCAGGGGAATCCAGGATGGGGTGACTTGACTGCCTCCCACCATGGTCTGATACCCAGAATCCCTTGCAAACGTAAAATATTGACAAAAAAAACAAATTTTCCCCGCATTTCTGTGATGGAAAGTTCTGGAACCTGCGTGGATCCACAAATTTCCACCCACCCCGCGTTCCCCAAAGTCCTACGAGAAAAATGGTACCTCACTTGTGGGGGTCGGCCTAGTGCCCGCGACAGGAAACGGCGCAAAACGCGACGTGGTCACACCTCAATTTTGCAGTGAAAAATGACCCTTTTTTGGCAAAGTGACTAGCTGTAGTTTTTGAACCCTAGCCCTGCCGGCACCTAGGGAAACCTAGCAAACCTATACATTTTTGTAAACTAGACACCCAGGGGAATCCAGGATGGGGTGACTTGACTGCCTCCCACCATGGTCTGTTACCCAGAATCCCTTGCAAACGTAAAAAATTGACAAAAAAAACACATTTTCCACATATTTCTGTGATGGAAAGTTCTGGAATCTGCGTGGATCCACAAATTTCCACCCACCCCGCGTTCCCCAAAGTCCTACGAGAAAAATGGTACCTCACTTGTGCGGGTCGGCATAGTGCCCGCGACAGGAAACGGCGCAAAACGCAACGTGGTCACACCTCAATTTTGCAGTGAAAAATGACCCTTTTTTGGCAAAGTGACGAGCTGTAGTTTTTTAACCCTAGCCCTGCCGGCACCTAGGGAAACCTAGCAAACCTATACATTTTTGAAAACTAGACACCCAGAGGAATCCAGGATGGGGTGACTTGACTGCCTCCCACCATGGTCTGTTACCCAGAATCCCTTGCAAACGTAAAACATTGACAAAAAAAACACATTTTCCCCACATTTCTGTGATGGAAAGTTCTGGAATCTGCGTGGATCCACAAATTTCCACCCACCCCGCGTTCCCCAAAGTCCTACGAGAAAAATGGTACCTCACTTGTGCGGGTCGGCATAGTGGCCGCGACAGGAAACGGCGCAAAACGCAACGTGGTCACACCTCAATTTTGCAGTGAAAAATGACCCTTTTTTGGCAAAGTGACGAGCTGTAGTTTTTGAACCCTAGCCCTGCCGGGACTTAGGGAAACCTAGCAAACCTATACATTTTTGAAAACTAGACACCCAGGGGAATCCAGGATGGGGTGACTTGACTGCCTCCCACCATGGTCTGTTACCCAGAATCCCTTGCAAACATAAAAAATTGACAAAAAAAACAAATTTTCCCCACATTTCTGTGATGGAAAGTTGTGGAATCTGCGTGGATCCACAAATTTCCACCCACCCCGCGTTCCCCAAAGTCCTACGAGAAAAATGGTACCTCACTTGTGCGGGTCGGCCTAGTGCCCGCGACAGGAAACGGCGCAAAACGCAACGTGGTCACACCTCAATTTTGCAGTGAAAAATGACCCTTTTTTGGCAAAGTGACGAGCTGTAGGTTTTGAACCCTAGCCCTGCCGGCACCTAGGGAAACCTAGGAAACCTATACATTTTTGAAAACTAGACACGCAGGGGAATCCAAGATGGGGTGACTTGACTGCCTCCCACCATGGTCTGTTACCCAGAATTCCTTGCAAACGTAAAAAATTGACAAAAAAAACACATTTTCCCCACATTTCTGTGATGGAAAGTTCTGCAATCTGCGTGGATCCACAAATTTCCACCCACCCCGTGTTCCCCAAAGTCCTACGAGAAAAATGGTACCTCACTTGTGCGGGTCGGCATAGTGCCCGCGACAGGAAACGGCGCAAAACGCAACGTGGTCACACCTCAATTTTGCAGTGAAAAAATTACCCCTTTTTGGCAAAGTGACTAGCTGTAGTTTTTGAACCCTAGCCCTGCCGGCACCTAGGGAAACCTAGCAAACCTATACATTTTTGAAACCTAGACACCCAGGGGAATCCAGGATGGGGTGACTTGACTGCCTCCCACCATGGTCTGTTACCCAGAATCCCTTGCAAACGTAAAAAATTGACAAAAAAAACACATTTTCCCCACATTTCTGTGATGGAAAGTTCTGGAATCTGCGTGGATCTACAAATTTCCACCCACCCCGCGTTCCCCAAAGTCCTACGAGAAAAATGGTACCTCACTTGTGCGGGTCGGCATAGTGCCCGCGACAGGAAACGGCGCAAAACGCAACGTGGTCACACCTCAATTTTGCAGTGAAAAATGACCCTTTTTTGGCAAAGTGACGAGCTGTAGTTTTTGAACCCTAGCCCTGCCGGCACCTAGGGAAACCTAGCAAACCTATACATTTTTGAAAACTAGACACCCAGGGGAATCCAGGATGGGGTGACTTGACTGCCTCCCACCATGGTCTGATACCCAGAATCCCTTGCAAACGTAAAAAATTGACAAAAAAAACAAATTTTCCCCGCATTTCTGTGATGGAAAGTTCTGGAACCTGCGTGGATCCACAAATTTCCACCCACCCCGCGTTCCCCAAAGTCCTACGAGAAAAATGGTACCTCACTTGTGGGGGTCGGCCTAGTGCCCGCGACAGGAAACGGCGCAAAACGCGACGTGGTCACACCTCAATTTTGCAGTGAAAAATGACCCTTTTTTGGCAAAGTGACTAGCTGTAGTTTTTGAACCCTAGCCCTGCCGGCACCTAGGGAAACCTAGCAAACCTATACATTTTTGTAAACTAAACACCCAGGGGAATCCAGGATGGGGTGACTTGACTGCCTCCCACCATGGTCTGTTACCCAGAATCCCTTGCAAACGTAAATAATTGACAAAAAAAACACATTTTCCCCACATTTCTGTGATGGAAAGTTCTGGAATCTGCGTGGATCCACAAATTTCCACCCACCCCGCGTTCCCCAATGTCCTACGAGAAAAATGGTACCTCACTTGTGCGGGTCGGCATAGTGCCCGCGACAGGAAACGGCACAAAACGCAACGTGGTCACACCTCAATTTTGCAGTGAAAAATGACCCTTTTTTGGCAAAGTGACAAGCTGTAGTTTTTGAACCCTAGCCCTGCCGGCACCTAGGGAAACCTAGCAAACCTATACATTTTTGAAAACTAGACACCCAGGGGAATCCAGGATGGGGTGACTTGACTGCCTCCCACCATGGTCTGTTACCCAGAATCCCTTGCAAACGTAATAAATTGACAAAAAAAACACATTTTCCCCACATTTCTGTGATGGAAAGTTCTGGAATCTGCGTGGATCCACAAATTTCCACCCACCCCGCGTTCCCCAAAGTCCTACGAGAAAAATGGTATCTTACTTCTGCGGGTCGGCCTAGTGCCCGCGACAGGAAACGGCGCAAAACGCGACGTGGTCACACCTCAATTTTGCAGTGAAAAATGACCCTTTTTTGGTAAAGTGACGAGCTGTAGTTTTTGAACCCTAGCCCTGCCGGCACCTAGGGAAACCTAGCAAACCTATACATTTTGAAAACTAGACACCCAGGGGAATCCAGGATGGGGTGACTTGACTGCCTCCCACCATGGTCTGATACCCAGAATCCCTTGCAAACGTAAAAAAGTGACAAAAAAAACACATTTTCCCCACATTTCTGTGATGGAAAGTTCTGGAATCTGCGTGGATCCACAAATTTCCACCCACCCCGCGTTCCCCAAAGTCCTACGAGAAAAATGGTACCTCACTTGTGGGGGTCGGCCTAGTGCCCGCGACAGGAAACGGCGCAAAACGCGACGTGGTCACACCTCAATTTTGCAGTGAAAAATGACCCTTTTTTGGCAAAGTGACTAGCTGTAGTTTATGAACCCTAGCCCTGCCGGCACCTAGGGAAACCTAGCAAACCTATACATTTTTGTAAACTAGACACCCAGGGGAATCCAGGATGGGGTGACTTGACTGCCTCCCACCATGGTCTGTTACCCAGAATCCCTTGCAAACGTAAAATATTGACAAAAAAAACACATTTTCTACATATTTCTGTGATGGAAAGTTCTGGAATCTGCGTGGATCCACAAATTTCCACCCACCCCGCATTCCCCAAAGTCCTACGAGAAAAATGGTACCTCACTTGTGTGGGTCGGCATAGTGCCCGCGACAGGAAACGGCGCAAAACGCAACGTGGTCACACCTCAATTTTGCAGTGAAAAATGACCCTTTTTTGGCAAAGTGATGAGCTGTAGTTTTTTAACCCTAGCCCTGCCGGCACCTAGGGAAACCTAGCAAACCTATACATTTTTGAAAACTAGACACCCAGGGGAATACAGGATGGGGTGACTTGACTGCCTCCCACCATGGTCTGTTACCCAGAATCCCTTGCAAACATAAAAAATTGACAAACAAAACACATTTTCCCCACATTTCTGTGATGGAAAGTTCTGGAATCTGCGTGGATCCACAAATTTCCACCCACCCCGCGTTCCCCAAAGTCCTACGAGAAAAATGGTACCTCACTTGTGCGGGTCGGCCTAGTGCCCGCGACAGGAAACGGCGCAAAACGCGACGTGGTCACACCTCAATTTTGCAGTGAAAAATGACCCTTTTTTGGCAAAGTGACGAGCTGTAGGTTTTGAACCCTAGCCCTGCCGGCACCTAGGGAAACCTAGGAAACCTATACATTTTTGAAAACTAGACACGCAGGGGAATCCAAGATGGGGTGACTTGACTGCCTCCCACCATGGTCTGTTACCCAGAATTCCTTGCAAACGTAAAAAATTGACAAAAAAAACACATTTTCCCCACATTTCTGTGATGGAAAGTTCTGGAATCTGCGTGGATCCACAAATTTCCACCCACCCCGTGTTCCCCAAAGTCCTACGAGAAAAATGGTACCTCACTTGTGCGGGTCGGCATAGTGCCCACGACAGGAAACGGCGCAAAACGCAACGTGGTCACACCTCAATTTTGCAGTGAAAAAATTACCCCTTTTTGGCAAAGTGACTAGCTGTAGTTTTTGAACCCTAGCCCTGCCGGCACCTAGGGAACCCTAGCAAACCTATACATTTTTTAAAACTAGACACCCAGGGGAATCCAGGATGGGATGACTTGACTGCCTCCCACCATGGTCTGTTACCCAGAATCCCTTGCAAACGTAAACAATTGACAAAAAAAACACATTTTCCCCACATTTCTGTGTTGGAAAGTTCTGGAATCTGCGTGGATCCACAAATTTCCACCCACCCCGCGTTCCCCAAAGTCCTATGAGAAAAATGGTACCTCACTTGTGCGGGTCGGCCTCGTGCCCGCGACAGGAAACGGCGCAAAACGCAACGTGGTCACACCTCAATTTTGCAGTGAAAAATGACCCTTTTTTGGCAAAGTGACGAGCTGTAGTTTTTGAACCTTAGCCCTGCCGGCACCTAGGGAAACCTAGCAAACCTATACATTTTTGAAACCTAGACACCCAGGGGAATCCAGGATGGGGTGACTTGACTGCCTCCCACCATGGTCTGATACCCAGAATCCCTTGCAAACGTAAAAAATTGACAAAAAAAACACATTTTCCCCACATTTCTGTGATGGAAAGTTCTGGAACCTGCGTGGATCCACAAATTTCCACCCACCCCGCGTTCCCCAAAGTCCTACGAGAAAAATGGTACCTCACTTGTGGGGGTCGGCCTAGTGCCCGCGACAGGAAACGGCGCAAAACGCGACGTGGTCACACCTCAATTTTGCAGTGAAAAATGACCCTTTTTTGGCAAAGTGACTAGCTGTAGTTTTTGAACCCTAGCCCTGCCGGCACCTAGGGAAACCTAGCAAACCTATACATTTTTGTAAACTAAACACCCAGGGGAATCCAGGATGGGGTGACTTGACTGCCTCCCACCATGGTCTGTTACCCAGAATCCCTTGCAAACATAAAAAATTGACAAAAAAAACACATTTTCCCCACATTTCTGTGATGGACAGTTCTGGAATCTGCGTGGATCCACAAATTTCCACCCACCCCGCGTTCCCCAATGTCCTACGAGAAAAATGGTACCTCACTTGTGCGGGTCGGCATAGTGCCCGCGACAGGAAACGGCACAAAACGCAACGTGGTCACACCTCAATTTTGCAGTGAAAAATGACCCTTTTTGGGCAAAGTGACAAGCTGTAGTTTTTTAACCCTAGCCCTGCCGGCACCTAGGGAAACCTAGCAAACCTATACATTTTTGAAAACTAGACACCCAGGGGAATCCAGGATGGGGTGACTTGACTGCCTCCCACCATGGTCTGTTACCCAGAATCCCTTGCAAACGTAATAAATTGACAAAAAAAACACATTTTCCCCACATTTCTGTGATGGAAAGTTCTGGAATCTGCGTGGATCCACAAATTTCCACCCACCCCGTGTTCCCCAAAGTCCTACGAGAAAAATGGTACCTCACTTGTGCGGGTCGGCATAGTGCCCGCGACAGGAAACGGCGCAAAACGCAACGTGGTCACACCTCAATTTTGCAGTGAAAAAATTACCCCTTTTTGGCAAAGTGACTAGCTGTAGTTTTTGAACCCTAGCCCTCCTGGCACCTAGGGAAACCTAGCAAACCTATACATTTTTGAAAACTAGACACCCAGGGGAATCCAGGATGGGGTGACTTGACTGCCTCCCACCATGGTCTGTTACCCAGAATCCCTTGCAAACATAAACAATTGACAAAAAAAACACATTTTCCCCACATTTCTGTGTTGGAAAGTTCTGGAATCTGCGTGGATCCACAAATTTCCACCCACCCCACGTTCCCCAAAGTCCTACGAGAAAAATGGTACCTCACTTGTGCGGGTCGGCCTCGTGCCCGCGACAGGAAACGGCGCAAAACGCAACGTGGTCACACCTCAATTTTGCAGTGAAAAATGACCCTTTTTTGGCAAAGTGACGAGCTGTAGTTTTTTAACCCTAGCACTGCCGGCACCTAGGGAAACCTAGCAAACCTATACATTTTTGAAACCTAGACACCCAGGGGAATCCAGGATGGGGTGACTTGACTGCCTCCCATCATGGTCTGTTACCCAGAATCCCTTGCAAACGTAAAAAATTGACAAAAAAAACACATTTTCCCCACATTTCTGTGATGGAAAGTTCTGGAATCTGCGTGGATCTACAAATTTCCACCCACCCCGCGTTCCCCAAAGTCCTACGAGAAAAATGGTACCTCACTTGTGCGGGTCGGCATAGTGCCCGTGACAGGAAACGGCGCAAAACGCAACGTGGTCACACCTCAATTTTGCAGTGAAAAATGACCCTTTTTTGGCAAAGTGACTAGCTGTAGTTTTTGAACCCTAGCCCTGCCGGCACCTAGGGAAACCTAGCAAACCTATACATTTTTGTAAACTAAACACCCAGGGGAATCCAGGATGGGGTGACTTGACTGCCTCCCACCATGGTCTGTTACCCAGAATCCCTTGCAAACGTAAAAAATTGACAAAAAAAACACATTTTCCCCACATTTCTGTGATGGAAAGTTCTGGAATCTGCGTGGATCCACAAATTTCCACACACCCCGCGTTCCCCAATGTCCTACGAGAAAAATGGTACCTCACTTGTGCGGGTCGGCATAGTGCCCGCGACAGGAAACGGCACAAAACGCAACGTGGTCACACCTCAATTTTGCAGTGAAAAATGACCCTTTTTTGGCAAAGTGACAAGCTGTAGTTTTTGAACCCTAGCCCTGCCGGCACCTAGGGAAACCTAGCAAACCTATACATTTTTGAAAACTAGACACCCAGGGGAATCCAGGATGGGGTGACTTGACTGCCTCCCACCATGGTCTGTTACCCAGAATCCCTTGCAAACGTAATAAATTGACAAAAAAAACACATTTTCCCCACATTTCTGTGATGGAAAGTTCTGGAATCTGCGTGGATCCACAAATTTCCACCCACCCCGCGTTCCCCAAAGTCCTACGAGAAAAATGGTACCTCACTTGTGCGGGTCGGCCTAGTGCCCGCGACAGGAAACGGCGCAAAACGCGACGTGGTCACACCTCAATTTTGCAGTGAAAAATGACCCTTTTTTGGTAAAGTGACGAGCTGTAGTTTTTGAACCCTAGCCCTGCCGGCACCTAGGGAAACCTAGCAAACCTATACATTTTTGAAAACTAGACACCCAGGGGAATCCAGGATGGGGTGACTTGACTGCCTCCCATCATGGTCTGATACCCAGAATCCCTTGCAAACGTAAAAAATTGACAAAAAAAACACATTTTCCCCACATTTCTGTGATGGAAAGTTCTGGAATCTGCGTGGATCCACAAATTTCCACCCACCCCGCGTTCCCCAAAGTCCTACGAGAAAAATGGTACCTCACTTGTGGGGGTCGGCCTAATGCCCGCGACAGGAAATGGCGCAAAACGCGTCGTGGTCACACCTCAATTTTGCAGTGAAAAATGACCCTTTTTTGGCAAAGTGACTAGCTGTAGTTTTTGAACCCTAGCCCTGCCGGCACCTAGGGAAACCTAGCAAACCTATACATTTTTGTAAACTAGACACCCAGGGGAATCCAGGATGGGGTGACTTGACTGCCTCCCACCATGGTCTGTTACCCAGAATCCCTTGCAAACGTAAAAAATTGACAAAAAAAACACATTTTCCACATATTTCTGTGATGGAAAGTTCTGGAATCTGCGTGGATCCACAAATTTCCACCCACCCCGCGTTCCCCAAAGTCCTACGAGAAAAATGGTACCTCACTTGTGCGGGTCGGCATAGTGCCCGCGACAGGAAACGGCGCAAAACGCAACGTGGTCACACCTCAATTTTGCAGTGAAAAATGACCCTTTTTTGGCAAAGTGACGAGCTGTAGTTTTTTAACCCTAGCCCTGCCGGCACCTAGGGAAACCTAGCAAACCTATACATTTTTGAAAACTAGACACCCAGAGGAATCCAGGATGGGGTGACTTGACTGCCTCCCACCATGGTCTGTTACCCAGAATCCCTTGCAAACGTAAAATATTGACAAAAAAAACACATTTTCCCCACATTTCTGTGATGGAAAGTTCTGGAATCTGCGTGGATCCACAAATTTCCACCCACCCCGCGTTCCCCAAAGTCCTACGAGAAAAATGGTACCTCACTTGTGCGGGTCGGCATAGTGGCCGCGACAGGAAACGGCGCAAAACGCAACGTGGTCACACCTCAATTTTGCAGTGAAAAATGACCCTTTTTTGGCAAAGTGACGAGCTGTAGTTTTTGAACCCTAGCCCTGCCGGGACTTAGGGAAACCTGGCAAACCTATACATTTTTGAAAACTAGACACCCAGGGGAATCCAGGATGGGGTGACTTGACTGCCTCCCACCATGGTCTGTTACCCAGAATCCCTTGCAAACATAAAAAATTGACAAAAAAAACAAATTTTCCCCACATTTCTGTGATGGAAAGTTGTGGAATCTGCGTGGATCCACAAATTTCCACCCACCCCGCGTTCCCCAAAGTCCTACGAGAAAAATGGTACCTCACTTGTGCGGGTCGGCCTAGTGCCCGCGACAGGAAACGGCGCAAAACGCGATGTGGTCACACCTCAATTTTGCAGTGAAAAATGACCCTTTTTTGGCAAAGTGACGAGCTGTAGGTTTTGAACCCTAGCCCTGCCGGCACCTAGGGAAACCTAGGAAACCTATACATTTTTGAAAACTAGACACGCAGGGGAATCCAAGATGGGGTGACTTGACTGCCTCCCACCATGGTCTGTTACCCAGAATTCCTTGCAAACGTAAAAAATTGACAAAAAAAACACATTTTCCCCACATTTCTGTGATGGAAAGTTCTGGAATCTGCGTGGATCCACAAATTTCCACCCACCCCGTGTTCCCCAAAGTCCTACGAGAAAAATGGTACCTCACTTGTGCGGGTCGGCATAGTGCCCGCGACAGGAAACGGCGCAAAACGCAACGTGGTCACACCTCAATTTTGCAGTGAAAAAATTACCCCTTTTTGGCAAAGTGACTAGCTGTAGTTTTTGAACCCTAGCCCTGCCGGCACCTAGGGAAACCTAGCAAACCTATACATTTTTGAAAACTAGACACCCAGGGGAATCCAGGATGGGGTGACTTGACTGCCTCCCACCATGGTCTGTTACCCATAATCCCTTGCAAACGTAAAAATTGACAAAAAAAACACATTTTCCCCACATTTCTGTGATGGAAAGTTCTGGAATCTGCGTGGATCTACAAATTTCCACCCACCCCGCGTTCCCCAAAGTCCTACGAGAAAAATGGTACCTCACTTGTGCGGGTCGGCATAGTGCCCGCGACAGGAAACGGCGCAAAACGCAACGTGGTCACACCTCAATTTTGCAGTAAAAAATGACCCTTTTTTGGCAAAGTGACGAGCTGTAGTTTTTGAACCCTAGCCCTGCCGGCACCTAGGGAAACCTAGCAAACCTATACATTTTTGAAAACTAGACACCCAGGGGAATCCAGGATGGGGTGACTTGACTGCCTCCCACCATGGTCTGTTACCCAGAATCCCTTGCAAACATAAATAATTGACAAAAAAAACACATTTTCCCCACATTTCTGTGATGGAAAGTTCTGGAATCTGCGTGGATCCACAAATTTCCACCCACCCCGCGTTCCCCAATGTCCTACGAGAAAAATGGTACCTCACTTGTGCGGGTCGGCATAGTGCCCGCGACAGGAAACGGCACAAAACGCAACGTGGTCACACCTCAATTTTGCAGTGAAAAATGACCCTTTTTTGGCAAAGTGACAAGCTGTAGTTTTTGAACCCTAGCCCTGCCGGCACCTAGGGAAACCTAGCAAACCTATACATTTTTGAAAACTAGACACCCAGGGGAATCCAGGATGGGGTGACTTGACTGCCTCCCACCATGGTCTGTTACCCAGAATCCCTTGCAAACGTAATAAATTGACAAAAAAAACACATTTTCCCCACATTTCTGTGATGGAAAGTTCTGGAATCTGCGTGGATCCACAAATTTCCACCCACCCCGCGTTCCCCAAAGTCCTACGAGAAAAATGGTACCTCACTTGTGGGGGTCGGCCTAGTGCCCGCGACAGGAAACGGCGCAAAACGCGACGTGGTCACACCTCAATTTTGCAGTGAAAAATGACCCTTTTTTGGCAAAGTGACTAGCTGTAGTTTATGAACCCTAGCCCTGCCGGCACCTAGGGAAACCTAGCAAACCTATACATTTTTGTAAACTAGACACCCAGGGGAATCCAGGATGGGGTGACTTGACTGCCTCCCACCATGGTCTGTTACCCAGAATCCCTTGCAAACGTAAAAAATTGACAAAAAAAACACATTTTCTACATATTTCTGTGATGGAAAGTTCTGGAATCTGCGTGGATCCACAAATTTCCACCCACCCCGCGTTCCCCAAAGTCCTACGAGAAAAATGGTACCTCACTTGTGTGGGTCGGCATAGTGCCCGCGACAGGAAACGGCGCAAAACGCAACGTGGTCACACCTCAATTTTGCAGTGAAAAATGACCCTTTTTTGGCAAAGTGACGAGCTGTAGTTTTTTAACCCTAGCCCTGCCGGCACCTAGGGAAACCTAGCAAACCTATACATTTTTGAAACCTAGACACCCAGGGGAATCCAGGATGGGGTGACTTGACTGCCTCCCACCATGGTCTGTTACCCATAATCCCTTGCAAACGTAAAAATTGACAAAAAAAACACATTTTCCCCACATTTCTGTGATGGAAAGTTCTGGAATCTGCGTGGATCCACAAATTTCCACCCACCCCGTGTTCCCCAAAGTCCTACGAGAAAAATGGTACCTCACTTGTGCGGGTCGGCATAGTGCCCACGACAGGAAACGGCGCAAAACGCAACGTGGTCACACCTCAATTTTGCAGTGAAAAAATTACCCCTTTTTGGCAAAGTGACTAGCTGTAGTTTTTGAACCCTAGCCCTGCCGGCACCTAGGGAACCCTAGCAAACCTATACATTTTTTAAAACTAGACACCCAGGGGAATCCAGGATGGGGTGACTTGACTGCCTCCCACCATGGTCTGTTACCCAGAATCCCTTGCAAACGTAAACAATTGACAAAAAAAACACATTTTCCCCACATTTCTGTGTTGGAAAGTTCTGGAATCTGCGTGGATCCACAAATTTCCACCCACCCCGCGTTCCCCAAAGTCCTATGAGAAAAATGGTACCTCACTTGTGCGGGTCGGCCTCGTGCCCGCGACAGGAAACGGCGCAAAACGCAACGTGGTCACACCTCAATTTTGCAGTGAAAAATGACCCTTTTTTGGCAAAGTGACGAGCTGTAGTTTTTGAACCTTAGCCCTGCCGGCACCTAGGGAAACCTAGCAAACCTATACATTTTTGAAACCTAGACACCCAGGGGAATCCAGGATGGGGTGACTTGACTGCCTCCCACCATGGTCTGATACCCAGAATCCCTTGCAAACGTAAAAAATTGACAAAAAAAACACATTTTCCCCACATTTCTGTGATGGAAAGTTCTGGAACCTGCGTGGATCCACAAATTTCCACCCACCCCGTGTTCCCCAAAGTCCTACGAGAAAAATGGTACCTCACTTGTGGGGGTCGGCCTAGTGCCCGCGACAGGAAACGGCGCAAAACGCGACGTGGTCACACCTCAATTTTGCAGTGAAAAATGACCCTTTTTTGGCAAAGTGACTAGCTGTAGTTTTTGAACCCTAGCCCTGCCGGCACCTAGGGAAACCTAGCAAACCTATACATTTTTGTAAACTAAACACCCAGGGGAATCCAGGATGGGGTGACTTGACTGCCTCCCACCATGGTCTGTTACCCAGAATCCCTTGCAAACATAAAAAATTGACAAAAAAAACACATTTTCCCCACATTTCTGTGATGGACAGTTCTGGAATCTGCGTGGATCCACAAATTTCCACCCACCCCGCGTTCCCCAATGTCCTACGAGAAAAATGGTACCTCACTTGTGCGGGTCGGCATAGTGCCCGCGACAGGAAACGGCACAAAACGCAACGTGGTCACACCTCAATTTTGCAGTGAAAAATGACCCTTTTTTGGCAAAGTGACAAGCTGTAGTTTTTTAACCCTAGCCCTGCCGGCACCTAGGGAAACCTAGCAAACCTATACATTTTTGAAAACTAGACACCCAGGGGAATCCAGGATGGGGTGACTTGACTGCCTCCCACCATGGTCTGTTACCCAAAATCCCTTGCAAACGTAATAAATTGACAAAAAAAACACATTTTCCCCACATTTCTGTGATGGAAAGTTCTGGAATCTGCGTGGATCCACAAATTTCCACCCACCCCGTGTTCCCCAAAGTCCTACGAGAAAAATGGTACCTCACTTGTGCGGGTCGGCATAGTGCCCGCGACAGGAAACGGCGCAAAACGCAACGTGGTCACACCTCAATTTTGCAGTGAAAAAATTACCCCTTTTTGGCAAAGTGACTAGCTGTAGTTTTTGAACCCTAGCCCTCCTGGCACCTAGGGAAACCTAGCAAACCTATACATTTTTGAAAACTAGACACCCAGGGGAATCCAGGATGGGGTGACTTGACTGCCTCCCACCATGGTCTGTTACCCAGAATCCCTTGCAAACATAAACAATTGACAAAAAAAACACATTTTCCCCACATTTCTGTGTTGGAAAGTTCTGGAATCTGCGTGGATCCACAAATTTCCACCCACCCCACGTTCCCCAAAGTCCTACGAGAAAAATGGTACCTCACTTGTGCGGGTCGGCCTCGTGCCCGCGACAGGAAACGGCGCAAAACGCAACGTGGTCACACCTCAATTTTGCAGTGAAAAATGACCCTTTTTTGGCAAAGTGACGAGCTGTAGTTTTTTAACCCTAGCACTGCCGGCACCTAGGGAAACCTAGCAAACCTATACATTTTTGAAACCTAGACACCCAGGGGAATCCAGGATGGGGTGACTTGACTGCCTCCCATCATGGTCTGTTACCCAGAATCCCTTGCAAACGTAAAAAATTGACAAAAAAAACACATTTTCCCCACATTTCTTTGATGGAAAGTTCTGGAATCTGCGTGGATCTACAAATTTCCACCCACCCCGCGTTCCCCAAAGTCCTACGAGAAAAATGGTACCTCACTTGTGCGGGTCGGCATAGTGCCCGTGACAGGAAACGGCGCAAAACGCAACGTGGTCACACCTCAATTTTGCAGTGAAAAATGACCCTTTTTTGGCAAAGTGACTAGCTGTAGTTTTTGAACCCTAGCCCTGCCGGCACCTAGGGAAACCTAGCAAACCTATACATTTTTGTAAACTAAACACCCAGGGGAATCCAGGATGGGGTGACTTGACTGCCTCCCACCATGGTCTGTTACCCAGAATCCCTTGCAAACGTAAAAAATTGACAAAAAAAACACATTTTCCCCACATTTCTGTGATGGAAAGTTCTGGAATCTGCGTGGATCCACAAATTTCCACACACCCCGCGTTCCCCAATGTCCTACGAGAAAAATGGTACCTCACTTGTGCGGGTCGGCATAGTGCCCGCGACAGGAAACGGCACAAAACGCAACGTGGTCACACCTCAATTTTGCAGTGAAAAATGACCCTTTTTTGGCAAAGTGACAAGCTGTAGTTTTTGAACCCTAGCCCTGCCGGCACCTAGGGAAACCTAGCAAACCTATACATTTTTGAAAACTAGACACCCAGGGGAATCCAGGATGGGGTGACTTGACTGCCTCCCACCATGGTCTGTTACCCAGAATCCCTTGCAAACGTAATAAATTGACAAAAAAAACACATTTTCCCCACATTTCTGTGATGGAAAGTTCTGGAATCTGCGTGGATCCACAAATTTCCACCCACCCCGCGTTCCCCAAAGTCCTACGAGAAAAATGGTACCTCACTTGTGCGGGTCGGCCTAGTGCCCGCGACAGGAAACGGCGCAAAACGCGACGTGGTCACACCTCAATTTTGCAGTGAAAAATGACCCTTTTTTGGTAAAGTGACGAGCTGTAGTTTTTGAACCCTAGCCCTGCCGGCACCTAGGGAAACCTAGCAAAACTATACATTTTTGAAAACTAGACACCCAGGGGAATCCAGGATGGGGTGACTTGACTGCCTCCCATCATGGTCTGATACCCAGAATCCCTTGCAAACGTAAAAAATTGACAAAAAAAACACATTTTCCCCACATTTCTGTGATGGAAAGTTCTGGAATCTGCGTGGATCCACAAATTTCCACCCACCCCGCGTTCCCCAAAGTCCTACGAGAAAAATGGTACCTCACTTGTGGGGGTCGGCCTAATGCCCGCGACAGGAAATGGCGCAAAACGCGTCGTGGTCACACCTCAATTTTGCAGTGAAAAATGACCCTTTTTTGGCAAAGTGACTAGCTGTAGTTTTTGAACCCTAGCCCTGCCGGCACCTAGGGAAACCTAGCAAACCTATACATTTTTGTAAACTAGACACCCAGGGGAATCCAGGATGGGGTGACTTGACTGCCTCCCACCATGGTCTGTTACCCAGAATCCCTTGCAAACGTAAAAAATTGACAAAAAAAACACATTTTCCACATATTTCTGTGATGGAAAGTTCTGGAATCTGCGTGGATCCACAAATTTCCACCCACCCCGCGTTCCCCAAAGTCCTACGAGAAAAATGGTACCTCACTTGTGCGGGTCGGCATAGTGCCCGCGACAGGAAACGGCGCAAAACGCAACGTGGTCACACCTCAGTTTTGCAGTGAAAAATGACCCTTTTTTGGCAAAGTGACGAGCTGTAGTTTTTTAACCCTAGCCCTGCCGGCACCTAGGGAAACCTAGCAAACCTATACATTTTTGAAAACTAGACACCCAGAGGAATCCAGGATGGGGTGACTTGACTGCCTCCCACCATGGTCTGTTACCCAGAATCCCTTGCAAACGTAAAATATTGACAAAAAAAACACATTTTCCCCACATTTCTGTGATGGAAAGTTCTGGAATCTGCGTGGATCCACAAATTTCCACCCACCCCGCGTTCCCCAAAGTCCTACGAGAAAAATGGTACCTCACTTGTGCGGGTCGGCATAGTGGCCGCGACAGGAAACGGCGCAAAACGCAACGTGGTCACACCTCAATTTTGCAGTGAAAAATGACCCTTTTTTGGCAAAGTGACGAGCTGTAGTTTTTGAACCCTAGCCCTGCCGGGACTTAGGGAAACCTGGCAAACCTATACATTTTTGAAAACTAGACACCCAGGGGAATCCAGGATGGGGTGACTTGACTGCCTCCCACCATGGTCTGTTACCCAGAATCCCTTGCAAACATAAAAAATTGACAAAAAAAACAAATTTTCCCCACATTTCTGTGATGGAAAGTTGTGGAATCTGCGTGGATCCACAAATTTCCACCCACCCCGCGTTCCCCAAAGTCCTACGAGAAAAATGGTACCTCACTTGTGCGGGTCGGCCTAGTGCCCGCGACAGGAAACGGCGCAAAACGCGATGTGGTCACACCTCAATTTTGCAGTGAAAAATGACCCTTTTTTGGCAAAGTGACGAGCTGTAGGTTTTGAACCCTAGCCCTGCCGGCACCTAGGGAAACCTAGGAAACCTATACATTTTTGAAAACTAGACACGCAGGGGAATCCAAGATGGGGTGACTTGACTGCCTCCCACCATGGTCTGTTACCCAGAATTCCTTGCAAACGTAAAAAATTGACAAAAAAAACACATTTTCCCCACATTTCTGTGATGGAAAGTTCTGGAATCTGCGTGGATCCACAAATTTCCACCCACCCCGTGTTCCCCAAAGTCCTACGAGAAAAATGGTACCTCACTTGTGCGGGTCGGCATAGTGCCCGCGACAGGAAACGGCGCAAAACGCAACGTGGTCACACCTCAATTTTGCAGTGAAAAAATTACCCCTTTTTGGCAAAGTGACTAGCTGTAGTTTTTGAACCCTAGCCCTGCCGGCACCTAGGGAAACCTAGCAAACCTATACATTTTTGAAAACTAGACACCCAGGGGAATCCAGGATGGGGTGACTTGACTGCCTCCCACCATGGTCTGTTACCCATAATCCCTTGCAAACGTAAAAATTGACAAAAAAAACACATTTTCCCCACATTTCTGTGATGGAAAGTTCTGGAATCTGCGTGGATCTACAAATTTCCACCCACCCCGCGTTCCCCAAAGTCCTACGAGAAAAATGGTACCTCACTTGTGCGGGTCGGCATAGTGCCCGCGACAGGAAACGGCGCAAAACGCAACGTGGTCACACCTCAATTTTGCAGTAAAAAATGACCCTTTTTTGGCAAAGTGACGAGCTGTAGTTTTTGAACCCTAGCCCTGCCGGCACCTAGGGAAACCTAGCAAACCTATACATTTTTGAAAACTAGACACCCAGGGGAATCCAGGATGGGGTGACTTGACTGCCTCCCACCATGGTCTGTTACCCAGAATCCCTTGCAAACATAAATAATTGACAAAAAAAACACATTTTCCCCACATTTCTGTGATGGAAAGTTCTGGAATCTGCGTGGATCCACAAATTTCCACCCACCCCGCGTTCCCCAATGTCCTACGAGAAAAATGGTACCTCACTTGTGCGGGTCGGCATAGTGCCCGCGACAGGAAACGGCACAAAACGCAACGTGGTCACACCTCAATTTTGCAGTGAAAAATGACCCTTTTTTGGCAAAGTGACAAGCTGTAGTTTTTGAACCCTAGCCCTGCCGGCACCTAGGGAAACCTAGCAAACCTATACATTTTTGAAAACTAGACACCCAGGGGAATCCAGGATGGGGTGACTTGACTGCCTCCCACCATGGTCTGTTACCCAGAATCCCTTGCAAACGTAATAAATTGACAAAAAAAACACATTTTCCCCACATTTCTGTGATGGAAAGTTCTGGAATCTGCGTGGATCCACAAATTTCCACCCACCCCGCGTTCCCCAAAGTCCTACGAGAAAAATGGTACCTCACTTGTGGGGGTCGGCCTAGTGCCCGCGACAGGAAACGGCGCAAAACGCGACGTGGTCACACCTCAATTTTGCAGTGAAAAATGACCCTTTTTTGGCAAAGTGACTAGCTGTAGTTTATGAACCCTAGCCCTGCCGGCACCTAGGGAAACCTAGCAAACCTATACATTTTTGTAAACTAGACACCCAGGGGAATCCAGGATGGGGTGACTTGACTGCCTCCCACCATGGTCTGTTACCCAGAATCCCTTGCAAACGTAAAAAATTGACAAAAAAAACACATTTTCTACATATTTCTGTGATGGAAAGTTCTGGAATCTGCGTGGATCCACAAATTTCCACCCACCCCGCGTTCCCCAAAGTCCTACGAGAAAAATGGTACCTCACTTGTGTGGGTCGGCATAGTGCCCGCGACAGGAAACGGCGCAAAACGCAACGTGGTCACACCTCAATTTTGCAGTGAAAAATGACCCTTTTTTGGCAAAGTGACGAGCTGTAGTTTTTTAACCCTAGCCCTGCCGGCACCTAGGGAAACCTAGCAAACCTATACATTTTTGAAACCTAGACACCCAGGGGAATCCAGGATGGGGTGACTTGACTGCCTCCCACCATGGTCTGTTACCCATAATCCCTTGCAAACGTAAAAATTGACAAAAAAAACACATTTTCCCCACATTTCTGTGATGGAAAGTTCTGGAATCTGCGTGGATCTACAAATTTCCACCCACCCCGCGTTCCCCAAAGTCCTACGAGAAAAATGGTACCTCACTTGTGCGGGTCGGCATAGTGCCCGCGACAGGAAACGGCGCAAAACGCAACGTGGTCACACCTCAATTTTGCAGTAAAAAATGACCCTTTTTTGGCAAAGTGACGAGCTGTAGTTTTTGAACCCTAGCCCTGCCGGCACCTAGGGAAACCTAGCAAACCTATACATTTTTGAAAACTAGACACCCAGGGGAATCCAGGATGGGGTGACTTGACTGCCTCCCACCATGGTCTGTTACCCAGAATCCCTTGCAAACATAAATAATTGACAAAAAAAACACATTTTCCCCACATTTCTGTGATGGAAAGTTCTGGAATCTGCGTGGATCCACAAATTTCCACCCACCCCGCGTTCCCCAATGTCCTACGAGAAAAATGGTACCTCACTTGTGCGGGTCGGCATAGTGCCCGCGACAGGAAACGGCGCAAAACGCAACGTGGTCACACCTCAATTTTGCAGTAAAAAATGACCCTTTTTTGGCAAAGTGACGAGCTGTAGTTTTTGAACCCTAGCCCTGCCGGCACCTAGGGAAACCTAGCAAACCTATACATTTTTGAAAACTAGACACCCAGGGGAATCCAGGATGGGGTGACTTGACTGCCTCCCACCATGGTCTGTTACCCAGAATCCCTTGCAAACATAAATAATTGACAAAAAAAACACATTTTCCCCACATTTCTGTGATGGAAAGTTCTGGAATCTGCGTGGATCCACAAATTTCCACCCACCCCGCGTTCCCCAATGTCCTACGAGAAAAATGGTACCTCACTTGTGCGGGTCGGCATAGTGCCCGCGACAGGAAACGGCACAAAACGCAACGTGGTCACACCTCAATTTTGCAGTGAAAAATGACCCTTTTTTGGCAAAGTGACAAGCTGTAGTTTTTGAACCCTAGCCCTGCCGGCACCTAGGGAAACCTAGCAAACCTATACATTTTTGAAAACTAGACACCCAGGGGAATCCAGGATGGGGTGACTTGACTGCCTCCCACCATGGTCTGTTACCCAGAATCCCTTGCAAACGTAATAAATTGACAAAAAAAACACATTTTCCCCACATTTCTGTGATGGAAAGTTCTGGAATCTGCGTGGATCCACAAATTTCCACCCACCCCGCGTTCCCCAAAGTCCTACGAGAAAAATGGTACCTCACTTGTGGGGGTCGGCCTAGTGCCCGCGACAGGAAACGGCGCAAAACGCGACGTGGTCACACCTCAATTTTGCAGTGAAAAATGACCCTTTTTTGGCAAAGTGACGAGCTGTAGTTTTTGAACCCTAGCCCTGCCGGCACCTAGGGAAACCTAGCAAACCTATACATTTTTGAAAACTAGACACCCAGGGGAATACAGGATGGGGTGACTTGACGGCCTCCCACCATGGTCTGTTACCCAGAATCCCTTGCAAACATAAAAAATTGACAAAAAAAACACATTTTCCCCACATTTCTGTGATGGAAAGTTCTGGAATCTGCGTGGATCCACAAATTTCCACCCACCCCGCGTTCCCCAAAGTCCTACGAGAAAAATGGTACCTCACTTGTGCGGGTCGGCCTAGTGCCCGCGACAGGAAACGGCGCAAAACACGACGTGGTCACACCTCAATTTTGCAGTGAAAAATAACCCTTTTTTGGCAAAGTGACGAGCTGTAGGTTTTGAACCCTAGCCCTGCCGGCACCTAGGGAAACCTAGGAAACCTATACATTTTTGAAAACTAGACACGCAGGGGAATCCAAGATGGGGTGACTTGACTGCCTCCCACCATGGTCTGTTACCCAGAATTCCTTGCAAACGTAAAAAATTGACAAAAAAAACACATTTTCCCCACATTTCTGTGATGGAAAGTTCTGGAATCTGCGTGGATCCACAAATTTCCACCCACCCCGTGTTCCTCAAAGTCCTACGAGAAAAATGGTACCTCACTTGTGCGGGTCGGCATAGTGCCCGCGACAGGAAACGGCGCAAAACGCAACGTGGTCACACCTCAATTTTGCAGTGAAAAAATTACCCCTTTTTGGCAAAGTGACTAGCTGTAGTTTTTGAACCCTAGCCCTGCCGGCACCTAGGGAACCCTAGCAAACCTATACATTTTTTAAAACTAGACACCCAGGGGAATCCAGGATGGGGTGACTTGACTGCCTCCCACCATGGTCTGTTACCCAGAATCCCTTGCAAACGTAAACAATTGACAAAAAAAACACATTTTCCCCACATTTCTGTGTTGGAAAGTTCTGGAATCTGCGTGGATCCACAAATTTCCACCCACCCCACGTTCCCCAAAGTCCTACGAGAAAAATGGTACCTCACTTGTGCGGGTCGGCCTCGTGCCCGCGACAGGAAACGGCGCAAAACGCAACGTGGTCACACCTCAATTTTGCAGTGAAAAATGACCCTTTTTTGGCAAAGTGACGAGCTGTAGTTTTTAACCCTAGCCCTGCAGGCACCTAGGGAAACCTAGCAAACCTATACATTTTTGAAACCTAGACACCCAGGGGAATCCAGGATGGGGTGACTTGACTGCCTCCCACCATTGTCTGTTACCCAGAATCCCTTGCAAACGTAAAAAATTGACAAAAAAAACACATTTTCCCCACATTTCTGTGATGGAAAGTTCTGGAATCTGCGTGGATCTAAAAATTTCCACCCACCCCGCGTTCCCCAAAGTCCTACGAGAAAAATGGTACCTCACTTGTGCGGGTCGGCATAGTGCCCGCGACAGGAAACGGCGCAAAACGCAACGTGGTCACACCTCAATTTTGCAGTGAAAAATGACCCTTTTTTGGCAAAGTGACGAGCTGTAGTTTTTGAACCTTAGCCCTGCCGGCACCTAGGGAAACCTAGCAAACCTATACATTTTTGAAAACTAGACACCCAGGGGAATCCAGGATGGGGTGACTTGACTGCCTCCCACCATGGTCTGATACCCAGAATCCCTTGCAAACGTAAAAAATTGACAAAAAAAACACATTTTCCCCACATTTCTGTGATGGAAAGTTCTGGAACCTGCGGGGATCCACAAATTTCCACCCACCCCGCGTCCCCCAAAGTCCTACGAGAAAAATGGTACCTCAAATGTGGGGGTCGGCCTAGTGCCCGCGACAGGAAACGGCGCAAAACGCGACGTGTTCACACCTCAATTTTGCAGTGAAAAATGACCCTTTTTTGGCAAAGTGACTAGCTGTAGTTTTTGAACCCTAGCCCTGCCGGCACCTACGGAAACCTAGCAAACCTATACATTTTTGTAAACTAAACACCCAGGGGAATCCAGGATGGGGTGACTTGACTGCCTCCCACCATGGTCTGTTACCCAGAATCCCTTGCAAACGTAAAAAATTGACAAAAAAAACACATTTTCCCCACATTTCTGTGATGGAAAGTTCTGGAATCTACGTGGATCCACAAATTTCCACCCACCCCGCGTTCCCCAATGTCCTACGAGAAAAATGGTACCTCACTTGTGCGGGTCGGCATAGTGCCCGCGACAGGAAACGGCACAAAACGCGACGTGGTCACACCTCAATTTTGCAGTGAAAAATGACCCTTTTTTGGCAAAGTGACAAGCTGTAGTTTTTGAACCCTAGCCCTGCCGGCACCTAGGGAAACCTAGCAAACCTATACATTTTTGAAAACTAGACACCCAGGGGAATCCAGGATGGGGTGACTTTACTGCCTCCCACCATGGTCTGTTACCCAGAATCCCTTGCAAACGTAATAAATTGACAAAAAAAACACATTTTCCCCACATTTCTGTGATGGAAAGTTCTGGAATCTGCGTGGATCCACAAATTTCCACCCACCCCGCGTTCCCCAAAGTCCTACGAGAAAAATGGTACCTCACTTGTGCGGGTCGGCCTAGTGCCCGCGACAGGAAACGGCGCAAAACGCGACGTGGTCACACCTCAATTTTGCAGTGAAAAATGACCCTTTTTTGGCAAAGTGACGAGCTGTAGTTTTTGAACCCTAGCCCTGCCGGCACCTAGGGAAACCTAGCAAACCTATACATTTTTGAAAACTAGACACCCAGGGGAATCCAGGATGGGGTGACTTGACTGCCTCCCACCATGGTCTGTTACCCAGAATCCCTTGCAAACATAAAAAATTGACAAAAAAAACACATTTTCCCCACATTTCTGTGATGGAAAGTTCTGGAATCTGCGTGGATCCACAAATTTCCACCCACCCCGTGTTCCCCAAAGTCCTACGAGAAAAATGGTACCTCACTTGTGCGGGTCGGCATAGTGCCCGCGACAGGAAACGGCGCAAAACGCAACGTGGTCACACCTCAATTTTGCAGTGAAAAAATTACCCCTTTTTGGCAAAGTGACTAGCTGTAGTTTTTGAACCCTAGCCCTGCCGGCACCTAGGGAAACCTAGCAAACCTATACATTTTTGAAAACTAGACACCCAGGGGAATCCAGGATGGGGTGACTTGACTGCCTCCCACCATGGTCTGTTACCCATAATCCCTTGCAAACGTAAAAATTGACAAAAAAAACACATTTTCCCCACATTTCTGTGATGGAAAGTTCTGGAATCTGCGTGGATCTACAAATTTCCACCCACCCCGCGTTCCCCAAAGTCCTACGAGAAAAATGGTACCTCACTTGTGCGGGTCGGCATAGTGCCCGCGACAGGAAACGGCGCAAAACGCAACGTGGTCACACCTCAATTTTGCAGTAAAAAATGACCCTTTTTTGGCAAAGTGACGAGCTGTAGTTTTTGAACCCTAGCCCTGCCGGCACCTAGGGAAACCTAGCAAACCTATACATTTTTGAAAACTAGACACCCAGGGGAATCCAGGATGGGGTGACTTGACTGCCTCCCACCATGGTCTGTTACCCAGAATCCCTTGCAAACATAAATAATTGACAAAAAAAACACATTTTCCCCACATTTCTGTGATGGAAAGTTCTGGAATCTGCGTGGATCCACAAATTTCCACCCACCCCGCGTTCCCCAATGTCCTACGAGAAAAATGGTACCTCACTTGTGCGGGTCGGCATAGTGCCCGCGACAGGAAACGGCACAAAACGCAACGTGGTCACACCTCAATTTTGCAGTGAAAAATGACCCTTTTTTGGCAAAGTGACAAGCTGTAGTTTTTGAACCCTAGCCCTGCCGGCACCTAGGGAAACCTAGCAAACCTATACATTTTTGAAAACTAGACACCCAGGGGAATCCAGGATGGGGTGACTTGACTGCCTCCCACCATGGTCTGTTACCCAGAATCCCTTGCAAACGTAATAAATTGACAAAAAAAACACATTTTCCCCACATTTCTGTGATGGAAAGTTCTGGAATCTGCGTGGATCCACAAATTTCCACCCACCCCGCGTTCCCCAAAGTCCTACGAGAAAAATGGTACCTCACTTGTGGGGGTCGGCCTAGTGCCCGCGACAGGAAACGGCGCAAAACGCGACGTGGTCACACCTCAATTTTGCAGTGAAAAATGACCCTTTTTTGGCAAAGTGACTAGCTGTAGTTTATGAACCCTAGCCCTGCCGGCACCTAGGGAAACCTAGCAAACCTATACATTTTTGTAAACTAGACACCCAGGGGAATCCAGGATGGGGTGACTTGACTGCCTCCCACCATGGTCTGTTACCCAGAATCCCTTGCAAACGTAAAAAATTGACAAAAAAAACACATTTTCTACATATTTCTGTGATGGAAAGTTCTGGAATCTGCGTGGATCCACAAATTTCCACCCACCCCGCGTTCCCCAAAGTCCTACGAGAAAAATGGTACCTCACTTGTGTGGGTCGGCATAGTGCCCGCGACAGGAAACGGCGCAAAACGCAACGTGGTCACACCTCAATTTTGCAGTGAAAAATGACCCTTTTTTGGCAAAGTGACGAGCTGTAGTTTTTTAACCCTAGCCCTGCCGGCACCTAGGGAAACCTAGCAAACCTATACATTTTTGAAACCTAGACACCCAGGGGAATCCAGGATGGGGTGACTTGACTGCCTCCCACCATGGTCTGTTACCCATAATCCCTTGCAAACGTAAAAATTGACAAAAAAAACACATTTTCCCCACATTTCTGTGATGGAAAGTTCTGGAATCTGCGTGGATCTACAAATTTCCACCCACCCCGCGTTCCCCAAAGTCCTACGAGAAAAATGGTACCTCACTTGTGCGGGTCGGCATAGTGCCCGCGACAGGAAACGGCGCAAAACGCAACGTGGTCACACCTCAATTTTGCAGTAAAAAATGACCCTTTTTTGGCAAAGTGACGAGCTGTAGTTTTTGAACCCTAGCCCTGCCGGCACCTAGGGAAACCTAGCAAACCTATACATTTTTGAAAACTAGACACCCAGGGGAATCCAGGATGGGGTGACTTGACTGCCTCCCACCATGGTCTGTTACCCAGAATCCCTTGCAAACATAAATAATTGACAAAAAAAACACATTTTCCCCACATTTCTGTGATGGAAAGTTCTGGAATCTGCGTGGATCCACAAATTTCCACCCACCCCGCGTTCCCCAATGTCCTACGAGAAAAATGGTACCTCACTTGTGCGGGTCGGCATAGTGCCCGCGACAGGAAACGGCGCAAAACGCAACGTGGTCACACCTCAATTTTGCAGTAAAAAATGACCCTTTTTTGGCAAAGTGACGAGCTGTAGTTTTTGAACCCTAGCCCTGCCGGCACCTAGGGAAACCTAGCAAACCTATACATTTTTGAAAACTAGACACCCAGGGGAATCCAGGATGGGGTGACTTGACTGCCTCCCACCATGGTCTGTTACCCAGAATCCCTTGCAAACATAAATAATTGACAAAAAAAACACATTTTCCCCACATTTCTGTGATGGAAAGTTCTGGAATCTGCGTGGATCCACAAATTTCCACCCACCCCGCGTTCCCCAATGTCCTACGAGAAAAATGGTACCTCACTTGTGCGGGTCGGCATAGTGCCCGCGACAGGAAACGGCACAAAACGCAACGTGGTCACACCTCAATTTTGCAGTGAAAAATGACCCTTTTTTGGCAAAGTGACAAGCTGTAGTTTTTGAACCCTAGCCCTGCCGGCACCTAGGGAAACCTAGCAAACCTATACATTTTTGAAAACTAGACACCCAGGGGAATCCAGGATGGGGTGACTTGACTGCCTCCCACCATGGTCTGTTACCCAGAATCCCTTGCAAACGTAATAAATTGACAAAAAAAACACATTTTCCCCACATTTCTGTGATGGAAAGTTCTGGAATCTGCGTGGATCCACAAATTTCCACCCACCCCGCGTTCCCCAAAGTCCTACGAGAAAAATGGTACCTCACTTGTGGGGGTCGGCCTAGTGCCCGCGACAGGAAACGGCGCAAAACGCGACGTGGTCACACCTCAATTTTGCAGTGAAAAATGACCCTTTTTTGGCAAAGTGACGAGCTGTAGTTTTTGAACCCTAGCCCTGCCGGCACCTAGGGAAACCTAGCAAACCTATACATTTTTGAAAACTAGACACCCAGGGGAATACAGGATGGGGTGACTTGACGGCCTCCCACCATGGTCTGTTACCCAGAATCCCTTGCAAACATAAAAAATTGACAAAAAAAACACATTTTCCCCACATTTCTGTGATGGAAAGTTCTGGAATCTGCGTGGATCCACAAATTTCCACCCACCCCGCGTTCCCCAAAGTCCTACGAGAAAAATGGTACCTCACTTGTGCGGGTCGGCCTAGTGCCCGCGACAGGAAACGGCGCAAAACACGACGTGGTCACACCTCAATTTTGCAGTGAAAAATAACCCTTTTTTGGCAAAGTGACGAGCTGTAGGTTTTGAACCCTAGCCCTGCCGGCACCTAGGGAAACCTAGGAAACCTATACATTTTTGAAAACTAGACACGCAGGGGAATCCAAGATGGGGTGACTTGACTGCCTCCCACCATGGTCTGTTACCCAGAATTCCTTGCAAACGTAAAAAATTGACAAAAAAAACACATTTTCCCCACATTTCTGTGATGGAAAGTTCTGGAATCTGCGTGGATCCACAAATTTCCACCCACCCCGTGTTCCTCAAAGTCCTACGAGAAAAATGGTACCTCACTTGTGCGGGTCGGCATAGTGCCCGCGACAGGAAACGGCGCAAAACGCAACGTGGTCACACCTCAATTTTGCAGTGAAAAAATTACCCCTTTTTGGCAAAGTGACTAGCTGTAGTTTTTGAACCCTAGCCCTGCCGGCACCTAGGGAACCCTAGCAAACCTATACATTTTTTAAAACTAGACACCCAGGGGAATCCAGGATGGGGTGACTTGACTGCCTCCCACCATGGTCTGTTACCCAGAATCCCTTGCAAACGTAAACAATTGACAAAAAAAACACATTTTCCCCACATTTCTGTGTTGGAAAGTTCTGGAATCTGCGTGGATCCACAAATTTCCACCCACCCCACGTTCCCCAAAGTCCTACGAGAAAAATGGTACCTCACTTGTGCGGGTCGGCCTCGTGCCCGCGACAGGAAACGGCGCAAAACGCAACGTGGTCACACCTCAATTTTGCAGTGAAAAATGACCCTTTTTTGGCAAAGTGACGAGCTGTAGTTTTTAACCCTAGCCCTGCAGGCACCTAGGGAAACCTAGCAAACCTATACATTTTTGAAACCTAGACACCCAGGGGAATCCAGGATGGGGTGACTTGACTGCCTCCCACCATTGTCTGTTACCCAGAATCCCTTGCAAACGTAAAAAATTGACAAAAAAAACACATTTTCCCCACATTTCTGTGATGGAAAGTTCTGGAATCTGCGTGGATCTAAAAATTTCCACCCACCCCGCGTTCCCCAAAGTCCTACGAGAAAAATGGTACCTCACTTGTGCGGGTCGGCATAGTGCCCGCGACAGGAAACGGCGCAAAACGCAACGTGGTCACACCTCAATTTTGCAGTGAAAAATGACCCTTTTTTGGCAAAGTGACGAGCTGTAGTTTTTGAACCTTAGCCCTGCCGGCACCTAGGGAAACCTAGCAAACCTATACATTTTTGAAAACTAGACACCCAGGGGAATCCAGGATGGGGTGACTTGACTGCCTCCCACCATGGTCTGATACCCAGAATCCCTTGCAAACGTAAAAAATTGACAAAAAAAACACATTTTCCCCACATTTCTGTGATGGAAAGTTCTGGAACCTGCGGGGATCCACAAATTTCCACCCACCCCGCGTCCCCCAAAGTCCTACGAGAAAAATGGTACCTCAAATGTGGGGGTCGGCCTAGTGCCCGCGACAGGAAACGGCGCAAAACGCGACGTGTTCACACCTCAATTTTGCAGTGAAAAATGACCCTTTTTTGGCAAAGTGACTAGCTGTAGTTTTTGAACCCTAGCCCTGCCGGCACCTACGGAAACCTAGCAAACCTATACATTTTTGTAAACTAAACACCCAGGGGAATCCAGGATGGGGTGACTTGACTGCCTCCCACCATGGTCTGTTACCCAGAATCCCTTGCAAACGTAAAAAATTGACAAAAAAAACACATTTTCCCCACATTTCTGTGATGGAAAGTTCTGGAATCTACGTGGATCCACAAATTTCCACCCACCCCGCGTTCCCCAATGTCCTACGAGAAAAATGGTACCTCACTTGTGCGGGTCGGCATAGTGCCCGCGACAGGAAACGGCACAAAACGCGACGTGGTCACACCTCAATTTTGCAGTGAAAAATGACCCTTTTTTGGCAAAGTGACAAGCTGTAGTTTTTGAACCCTAGCCCTGCCGGCACCTAGGGAAACCTAGCAAACCTATACATTTTTGAAAACTAGACACCCAGGGGAATCCAGGATGGGGTGACTTTACTGCCTCCCACCATGGTCTGTTACCCAGAATCCCTTGCAAACGTAATAAATTGACAAAAAAAACACATTTTCCCCACATTTCTGTGATGGAAAGTTCTGGAATCTGCGTGGATCCACAAATTTCCACCCACCCCGCGTTCCCCAAAGTCCTACGAGAAAAATGGTACCTCACTTGTGCGGGTCGGCCTAGTGCCCGCGACAGGAAACGGCGCAAAACGCGACGTGGTCACACCTCAATTTTGCAGTGAAAAATGACCCTTTTTTGGCAAAGTGACGAGCTGTAGTTTTTGAACCCTAGCCCTGCCGGCACCTAGGGAAACCTAGCAAACCTATACATTTTTGAAAACTAGACACCCAGGGGAATCCAGGATGGGGTGACTTGACTGCCTCCCACCATGGTCTGTTACCCAGAATCCCTTGCAAACATAAAAAATTGACAAAAAAAACACATTTTCCCCACATTTCTGTGATGGAAAGTTCTGGAATCTGCGTGGATCTACAAATTTCCACCCACCCCGCGTTCCCCAAAGTCCTACGAGAAAAATGGTACCTCACTTGTGCGGGTCGGCATAGTGCCCGCGACAGGAAACGGCGCAAAACGCAACGTGGTCACACCTCAATTTTGCAGTGAAAAATGACCCTTTTTTGGCAAAGTGACTAGCTGTAGTTTTTGAACCCTAGCCCTGCCGGCACCTAGGGAAACCTAGCAAACCTATACATTTTTGTAAACTAAACACCCAGGGGAATCCAGGATGGGGTGACTTGACTGCCTCCCACCATGGTCTGTTACCCAGAATCCCTTGCAAACGTAAAAAATTGACAAAAAAACCACATTTTCCCCACATTTCTGTGATGGAAAGTTCTGGAATCTGCGTGGATCCACAAATTTCCACACACCCCGCGTTCCCCAATGTCCTACGAGAAAAATGGTACCTCACTTGTGCGGGTCGGCATAGTGCCAGCGACAGGAAACGGCACAAAACGCAACGTGGTCACACCTCAATTTTGCAGTGAAAAATGACCCTTTTTTGGCAAAGTGACAAGCTGTAGTTTTTGAACCCTAGCCCTGCCGGCACCTAGGGAAACCTAGCAAACCTATACATTTTTGAAAACTAGACACCCAGGGGAATCCAGGATGGGGTGACTTGACTGCCTCCCACCATGGTCTGTTACCCAGAATCCCTTGCAAACGTAATAAATTGACAAAAAAAACACATTTTCCCCACATTTCTGTGATGGAAAGTTCTGGAATCTGCGTGGATCCACAAATTTCCACCCACCCCGCGTTCCCCAAAGTCCTACGAGAAAAATGGTACCTCACTTGTGCGGGTCGGCCTAGTGCCCGCGACAGGAAACGGCGCAAAACACGACGTGGTCACACCTCAATTTTGCAGTGAAAAATGACCCTTTTTTGGTAAAGTGACGAGCTGTAGTTTTTGAACCCTAGCCCTGCCGGCACCTAGGGAAACCTAGCAAACCTATACATTTTTGAAAACTAGACACCCAGGGGAATCCAGGATGGGGTGACTTGACTGCCTCCCATCATGGTCTGATACCCAGAATCCCTTGCAAACGTAAAAAATTGACAAAAAAAACACATTTTCCCCACATTTCTGTGATGGAAAGTTCTGGAATCTGCGTGGATCCACAAATTTCCACCCACCCCGCGTTCCCCAAAGTCCTACGAGAAAAATGGTACCTCACTTGTGGGGGTCGGCCTAATGCCCGCGACAGGAAATGGCGCAAAACGCGACGTGGTCACACCTCAATTTTGCAGTGAAAAATGACCCTTTTTTGGCAAAGTGACTAGCTGTAGTTTTTGAACCCTAGCCCTGCCGGCACCTAGGGAAACCTAGCAAACCTATACATTTTTGTAAACTAGACACCCAGGGGAATCCAGGATGGGGTGACTTGACTGCCTCCCACCATGGTCTGTTACCCAGAATCCCTTGCAAACGTAAAAAATTGACAAAAAAAACACATTTTCCACATATTTCTGTGATGGAAAGTTCTGGAATCTGCGTGGATCCACAAATTTCCACCCACCCCGCGTTCCCCAAAGTCCTACGAGAAAAATGGTACCTCACTTGTGCGGGTCGGCATAGTGCCCGCGACAGGAAACGGCGCAAAACGCAACGTGGTCACACCTCAATTTTGCATTGAAAAATGACCCTTTTTTGGCAAAGTGACGAGCTGTAGTTTTTTAACCCTAGCCCTGCCGGCACCTAGGGAAACCTAGCAAACCTATACATTTTTGAAAACTAGACACCCAGAGGAATCCAGGATGGGGTGACTTGACTGCCTCCCACCATGGTCTGTTACCCAGAATCCCTTGCAAACGTAAAACATTGACAAAAAAACCACATTTTCCCCACATTTCTGTGATGGAAAGTTCTGGAATCTGCGTGGATCCACAAATTTCCACCCACCCCGCGTTCCCCAAAGTCCTACGAGAAAAATGGTACCTCACTTGTGCGGGTCGGCATAGTGGCCGCGACAGGAAACGGCGCAAAACGCAACGTGGTCACACCTCAATTTTGCAGTGAAAAATGACCCTTTTTTGGCAAAGTGACGAGCTGTAGTTTTTGAACCCTAGCCCTGCCGGGACTTAGGGAAACCTGGCAAACCTATACATTTTTGAAAACTAGACACCCAGGGGAATCCAGGATGGGGTGACTTGACTGCCTCCCACCATGGTCTGTTACCCAGAATCCCTTGCAAACATAAAAAATTGACAAAAAAAACAAATTTTCCCCACATTTCTGTGATGGAAAGTTGTGGAATCTGCGTGGATCCACAAATTTCCACCCACCCCGCGTTCCCCAAAGTCCTACGAGAAAAATGGTACCTCACTTGTGCGGGTCGGCCTAGTGCCCGCGACAGGAAACGGCGCAAAACGCGATGTGGTCACACCTCAATTTTGCAGTGAAAAATGACCCTTTTTTGGCAAAGTGACGAGCTGTAGGTTTTGAACCCTAGCCCTGCCGGCACCTAGGGAAACCCAGGAAACCTATACATTTTTGAAAACTAGACACGCAGGGGAATCCAAGATGGGGTGACTTGACTGCCTCCCACCATGGTCTGTTACCCAGAATTCCTTGCAAACGTAAAAAATTGACAAAAAAAACACATTTTCCCCACATTTCTGTGATGGAAAGTTCTGGAATCTGCGTGGATCCACAAATTTCCACCCACCCCGTGTTCCCCAAAGTCCTACGAGAAAAATGGTACCTCACTTGTGCGGGTCGGCATAGTGCCCGCGACAGGAAACGGCGCAAAACGCAACGTGGTCACACCTCAATTTTGCAGTGAAAAAATTACCCCTTTTTGGCAAAGTGACTAGCTGTAGTTTTTGAACCCTAGCCCTGCCGGCACCTAGGGAAACCTAGCAAACCTATACATTTTTGAAAACTAGACACCCAGGGGAATCCAGGATGGGGTGACTTGACTGCCTCCCACCATGGTCTGTTACCCATAATCCCTTGCAAACGTAAAAATTGACAAAAAAAACACATTTTCCCCACATTTCTGTGATGGAAAGTTCTGGAATCTGCGTGGATCTACAAATTTCCACCCACCCCGCGTTCCCCAAAGTCCTACGAGAAAAATGGTACCTCACTTGTGCGGGTCGGCATAGTGCCCGCGACAGGAAACGGCGCAAAACGCAACGTGGTCACACCTCAATTTTGCAGTAAAAAATGACCCTTTTTTGGCAAAGTGACGAGCTGTAGTTTTTGAACCCTAGCCCTGCCGGCACCTAGGGAAACCTAGCAAACCTATACATTTTTGAAAACTAGACACCCAGGGGAATCCAGGATGGGGTGACTTGACTGCCTCCCACCATGGTCTGTTACCCAGAATCCCTTGCAAACATAAATAATTGACAAAAAAAACACATTTTCCCCACATTTCTGTGATGGAAAGTTCTGGAATCTGCGTGGATCCACAAATTTCCACCCACCCCGCGTTCCCCAATGTCCTACGAGAAAAATGGTACCTCACTTGTGCGGGTCGGCATAGTGCCCGCGACAGGAAACGGCACAAAACGCAACGTGGTCACACCTCAATTTTGCAGTGAAAAATGACCCTTTTTTGGCAAAGTGACAAGCTGTAGTTTTTGAACCCTAGCCCTGCCGGCACCTAGGGAAACCTAGCAAACCTATACATTTTTGAAAACTAGACACCCAGGGGAATCCAGGATGGGGTGACTTGACTGCCTCCCACCATGGTCTGTTACCCAGAATCCCTTGCAAACGTAATAAATTGACAAAAAAAACACATTTTCCCCACATTTCTGTGATGGAAAGTTCTGGAATCTGCGTGGATCCACAAATTTCCACCCACCCCGCGTTCCCCAAAGTCCTACGAGAAAAATGGTACCTCACTTGTGGGGGTCGGCCTAGTGCCCGCGACAGGAAACGGCGCAAAACGCGACGTGGTCACACCTCAATTTTGCAGTGAAAAATGACCCTTTTTTGGCAAAGTGACTAGCTGTAGTTTATGAACCCTAGCCCTGCCGGCACCTAGGGAAACCTAGCAAACCTATACATTTTTGTAAACTAGACACCCAGGGGAATCCAGGATGGGGTGACTTGACTGCCTCCCACCATGGTCTGTTACCCAGAATCCCTTGCAAACGTAAAAAATTGACAAAAAAAACACATTTTCTACATATTTCTGTGATGGAAAGTTCTGGAATCTGCGTGGATCCACAAATTTCCACCCACCCCGCGTTCCCCAAAGTCCTACGAGAAAAATGGTACCTCACTTGTGTGGGTCGGCATAGTGCCCGCGACAGGAAACGGCGCAAAACGCAACGTGGTCACACCTCAATTTTGCAGTGAAAAATGACCCTTTTTTGGCAAAGTGACGAGCTGTAGTTTTTTAACCCTAGCCCTGCCGGCACCTAGGGAAACCTAGCAAACCTATACATTTTTGAAACCTAGACACCCAGGGGAATCCAGGATGGGGTGACTTGACTGCCTCCCACCATGGTCTGTTACCCATAATCCCTTGCAAACGTAAAAATTGACAAAAAAAACACATTTTCCCCACATTTCTGTGATGGAAAGTTCTGGAATCTGCGTGGATCTACAAATTTCCACCCACCCCGCGTTCCCCAAAGTCCTACGAGAAAAATGGTACCTCACTTGTGCGGGTCGGCATAGTGCCCGCGACAGGAAACGGCGCAAAACGCAACGTGGTCACACCTCAATTTTGCAGTAAAAAATGACCCTTTTTTGGCAAAGTGACGAGCTGTAGTTTTTGAACCCTAGCCCTGCCGGCACCTAGGGAAACCTAGCAAACCTATACATTTTTGAAAACTAGACACCCAGGGGAATCCAGGATGGGGTGACTTGACTGCCTCCCACCATGGTCTGTTACCCAGAATCCCTTGCAAACATAAATAATTGACAAAAAAAACACATTTTCCCCACATTTCTGTGATGGAAAGTTCTGGAATCTGCGTGGATCCACAAATTTCCACCCACCCCGCGTTCCCCAATGTCCTACGAGAAAAATGGTACCTCACTTGTGCGGGTCGGCATAGTGCCCGCGACAGGAAACGGCGCAAAACGCAACGTGGTCACACCTCAATTTTGCAGTAAAAAATGACCCTTTTTTGGCAAAGTGACGAGCTGTAGTTTTTGAACCCTAGCCCTGCCGGCACCTAGGGAAACCTAGCAAACCTATACATTTTTGAAAACTAGACACCCAGGGGAATCCAGGATGGGGTGACTTGACTGCCTCCCACCATGGTCTGTTACCCAGAATCCCTTGCAAACATAAATAATTGACAAAAAAAACACATTTTCCCCACATTTCTGTGATGGAAAGTTCTGGAATCTGCGTGGATCCACAAATTTCCACCCACCCCGCGTTCCCCAATGTCCTACGAGAAAAATGGTACCTCACTTGTGCGGGTCGGCATAGTGCCCGCGACAGGAAACGGCACAAAACGCAACGTGGTCACACCTCAATTTTGCAGTGAAAAATGACCCTTTTTTGGCAAAGTGACAAGCTGTAGTTTTTGAACCCTAGCCCTGCCGGCACCTAGGGAAACCTAGCAAACCTATACATTTTTGAAAACTAGACACCCAGGGGAATCCAGGATGGGGTGACTTGACTGCCTCCCACCATGGTCTGTTACCCAGAATCCCTTGCAAACGTAATAAATTGACAAAAAAAACACATTTTCCCCACATTTCTGTGATGGAAAGTTCTGGAATCTGCGTGGATCCACAAATTTCCACCCACCCCGCGTTCCCCAAAGTCCTACGAGAAAAATGGTACCTCACTTGTGGGGGTCGGCCTAGTGCCCGCGACAGGAAACGGCGCAAAACGCGACGTGGTCACACCTCAATTTTGCAGTGAAAAATGACCCTTTTTTGGCAAAGTGACGAGCTGTAGTTTTTGAACCCTAGCCCTGCCGGCACCTAGGGAAACCTAGCAAACCTATACATTTTTGAAAACTAGACACCCAGGGGAATACAGGATGGGGTGACTTGACTGCCTCCCACCATGGTCTGTTACCCAGAATCCCTTGCAAACATAAATAATTGACAAAAAAAACACATTTTCCCCACATTTCTGTGATGGAAAGTTCTGGAATCTGCGTAGATCCACAAATTTCCACCCACCCCGCGTTCCCCAATGTCCTACGAGAAAAATGGTACCTCACTTGTGCGGGTCGGCATAGTGCCCGCGACAGGAAACGGCACAAAACGCAACGTGGTCACACCTCAATTTTGCAGTGAAAAATGACCCTTTTTTGGCAAAGTGACAAGCTGTAGTTTTTGAACCCTAGCCCTGCCGGCACCTAGGGAAACCTAGCAAACCTATACATTTTTGAAAACTAGACACCCAGGGGAATCCAGGATGGGGTGACTTGACTGCCTCTCACCATGGTCTGTTACCCAGAATCCCTTGCAAACGTAATAAATTGACAAAAAAAACACATTTTCCCCACATTTCTGTGATGGAAAGTTCTGGAATCTGCGTGGATCCACAAATTTCCACCCACCCCGCGTTCCCCAAAGTCCTACGAGAAAAATGGTACCTCACTTGTGGGGGTCGGCCTAGTGCCCGCGACAGGAAACGGCGCAAAACGCGACGTGGTCACACCTCAATTTTGCAGTGAAAAATGACCCTTTTTTGGCAAAGTGACGAGCTGTAGTTTTTGAACCCTAGCCCTGCCGGCACCTAGGGAAACCTAGCAAACCTATACATTTTTGAAAACTAGACACCCAGGGGAATACAGGATGGGGTGACTTGACTGCCTCCCACCATGGTCTGTTACCCAGAATCCCTTGCAAACATAAAAAATTGACAAAAAAAACACATTTTCCCCACATTTCTGTGATGGAAAGTTCTGGAATCTGCGTGGATCCACAAATTTCCACCCACCCCGCGTTCCCCAAAGTCCTACGAGAAAAATGGTACCTCACTTGTGCGGGTCGGCCTAGTGCCCGCGACAGGAAACGGCGCAAAACGCGACGTGGTCACACCTCAATTTTGCAGTGAAAAATAACCCTTTTTTGGCAAAGTGACGAGCTGTAGGTTTTGAACCCTAGCCCTGCCGGCACCTAGGGAAACCTAGGAAACCTATACATTTTTGAAAACTAGACACGCAGGGGAATCCAAGATGGGGTGACTTGACTGCCTCCCACCATGGTCTGTTACCCAGAATTCCTTGCAAACGTAAAAAATTGACAAAAAAAACACATTTTCCCCACATTTCTGTGAGGGAAAGTTCTGGAATCTGCGTGGATCCACAAATTTCCACCCACCCCGTGTTCCTCAAAGTCCTACGAGAAAAATGGTACCTCACTTGTGCGGGTCGGCATAGTGCCCGCGACAGGAAACGGCGCAAAACGCAACGTGGTCACACCTCAATTTTGCAGTGAAAAAATTACCCCTTTTTGGCAAAGTGACTAGCTGTAGTTTTTGAACCCTAGCCCTGCCGGCACCTAGGGAACCCTAGCAAACCTATACATTTTTTAAAACTAGACACCCAGGGGAATCCAGGATGGGGTGACTTGACTGCCTCCCACCATGGTCTGTTACCCAGAATCCCTTGCAAACGTAAACAATTGACAAAAAAAACACATTTTCCCCACATTTCTGTGTTGGAAAGTTCTGGAATCTGCGTGGATCCACAAATTTCCACCCACCCCACGTTCCCCAAAGTCCTACGAGAAAAATGGTACCTCACTTGTGCGGGTCGGCCTCGTGCCCGCGACAGGAAACGGCGCAAAACGCAACGTGGTCACACCTCAATTTTGCAGTGAAAAATGACCCTTTTTTGGCAAAGTGACGAGCTGTAGTTTTTAACCCTAGCCCTGCCGGCACCTAGGGAAACCTAGCAAACCTATACATTTTTGAAACCTAGACACCCAGGGGAATCCAGGATGGGGTGACTTGACTGCCTCCCACCATGGTCTGTTACCCAGAATCCCTTGCAAACGTAAAAAATTGACAAAAAAAACACATTTTCCCCACATTTCTGTGATGGAAAGTTCTGGAATCTGCGTGGATCTAAAAATTTCCACCCACCCCGCGTTCCCCAAAGTCCTACGAGAAAAATGGTACCTCACTTGTGCGGGTCGGCATAGTGCCCGCGACAGGAAACGGCGCAAAACGCAACGTGGTCACACCTCAATTTTGCAGTGAAAAATGACCCTTTTTTGGCAAAGTGACGAGCTGTAGTTTTTGAACCTTAGCCCTGCCGGCACCTAGGGAAACCTAGCAAACCTATACATTTTTGAAAACTAGACACCCAGGGGAATCCAGGATGGGGTGACTTGACTGCCTCCCACCATGGTCTGATACCCAGAATCCCTTGCAAACGTAAAAAATTGACAAAAAAAACACATTTTCCCCACATTTCTGTGATGGAAAGTTCTGGAACCTGCGGGGATCCACAAATTTCCACCCACCCCGCGTCCCCCAAAGTCCTACGAGAAAAATGGTACCTCAAATGTGGGGGTCGGCCTAGTGCCCGCGACAGGAAACGGCGCAAAACGCGACGTGGTCACACCTCAATTTTGCAGTGAAAAATGACCCTTTTTTGGCAAAGTGACTAGCTGTAGTTTTTGAACCCTAGCCCTGCCGGCACCTAGGGAAACCTAGCAAACCTATACATTTTTGTAAACTAAACACCCAGGGGAATCCAGGATGGGGTGACTTGACTGCCTCCCACCATGGTCTGTTACCCAGAATCCCTTGCAAACGTAAAAAATTGACAAAAAAAACACATTTTCCCCACATTTCTGTGATGGAAAGTTCTGGAATCTACGTGGATCCACAAATTTCCACCCACCCCGCGTTCCCCAATGTCCTACGAGAAAAATGGTACCTCACTTGTGCGGGTCGGCATAGTGCCCGCGACAGGAAACGGTGCAAAACGCGACGTGGTCACACCTCAATTTTGCAGTGAAAAATGACCCTTTTTTGGCAAAGTGACGAGCTGTAGTTTTTGAACCCTAGCCCTGCCGGCACCTAGGGAAACCTAGCAAACCTATACATTTTTGAAAACTAGACACCCAGGGGAATCCAGGATGGGGTGACTTGACTGCCTCCCACCATGGTCTGTTACCCAGAATCCCTTGCAAACATAAAAAATTGACAAAAAAACCACATTTTCCCCACATTTCTGTGATGGAAAGTTCTGGAATCTGCGTGGATCTACAAATTTCCACCCACCCCGCGTTCCCCAAAGTCCTACGAGAAAAATGGTACCTCACTTGTGCGGGTCGGCATAGTGCCCGCGACAGGAAACGGCGCAAAACGCAACGTGGTCACACCTCAATTTTGCAGTGAAAAATGACCCTTTTTTGGCAAAGTGACTAGCTGTAGTTTTTGAACCCTAGCCCTGCCGGCACCTAGGGAAACCTAGCAAACCTATACATTTTTGTAAACTAAACACCCAGGGGAATCCAGGATGGGGTGACTTGACTGCCTCCCACCATGGTCTGTTACCCAGAATCCCTTGCAAACGTAAAAAATTGACAAAAAAAACACATTTTCCCCACATTTCTGTGATGGAAAGTTCTGGAATCTGCGTGGATCCACAAATTTCCACACACCCCGCGTTCCCCAATGTCCTACGAGAAAAATGGTACCTCACTTGTGCGGGTCGGCATAGTGCCAGCGACAGGAAACGGCACAAAATGCAACGTGGTCACACCTCAATTTTGCAGTGAAAAATGACCCTTTTTTGGCAAAGTGACAAGCTGTAGTTTTTGAACCCTAGCCCTGCCGGCACCTAGGGAAACCTAGCAAACCTATACATTTTTGAAAACTAGACACCAAGGGGAATCCAGGATGGGGTGACTTGACTGCCTCCCACCATGGTCTGTTACCCAGAATCCCTTGCAAACGTAATAAATTGACAAAAAAAACACATTTTCCCCACATTTCTGTGATGGAAAGTTCTGGAATCTGTGTGGATCCACAAATTTCCACCCACCCCGCGTTCCCCAAAGTCCTACGAGAAAAATGGTACCTCACTTGTGCGGGTCGGCCTAGTGCCCGCGACAGGAAACGGCGCAAAACGCGACGTGGTCACACCTCAATTTTGCAGTGAAAAATGACCCTTTTTTGGTAAAGTGACGAGCTGTAGTTTTTGAACCCTAGCCCTGCCGGCACCTAGGGAAACCTAGCAAACCTATACATTTTTGAAAACTAGACACCCAGGGGAATCCAGGATGGGGTGACTTGACTGCCTCCCATCATGGTCTGATACCCAGAATCCCTTGCAAACGTAAAAAATTGACAAAAAAAACACATTTTCCCCACATTTCTGTGATGGAAAGTTCTGGAATCTGCGTGGATCCACAAATTTCCACCCACCCCGCGTTCCCCAAAGTCCTACGAGAAAAATGGTACCTCACTTGTGGGGGTCGGCCTAATGCCCGCGACAGGAAATGGCGCAAAACGCGACGTGGTCACACCTCAATTTTGCAGTGAAAAATGACCCTTTTTTGGCAAAGTGACTAGCTGTAGTTTTTGAACCCTAGCCCTGCCGGCACCTAGGGAAACCTAGCAAACCTATACATTTTTGTAAACTAGACACCCAGGGGAATCCAGGATGGGGTGACTTGACTGCCTCCCACCATGGTCTGTTACCCAGAATCCCTTGCAAACGTAAAAAATTGACAAAAAAAACACATTTTCCACATATTTCTGTGATGGAAAGTTCTGGAATCTGCGTGGATCCACAAATTTCCACCCACCCCGCGTTCCCCAAAGTCCTACGAGAAAAATGGTACCTCACTTGTGCGGGTCGGCATAGTGCCCGCGACAGGAAACGGCGCAAAACGCAACGTGGTCACACCTCAATTTTGCAGTGAAATATGACCCTTTTTTGGCAAAGTGATGAGCTGTAGTTTTTTAACCCTAGCCCTGCCGGCACCTAGGGAAACCTAGCAAACCTATACATTTTTGAAAACTAGACACCCAGAGGAATCCAGGATGGGGTGACTTGACTGCCTCCCACCATGGTCTGTTACCCAGAATCCCTTGCAAACGTAAAACATTGACAAAAAAAACACATTTTCCCCACATTTCTGTGATGGAAAGTTCTGGAATCTGCGTGGATCCACAAATTTCCACCCACCCCGCGTTCCCCAAAGTCCTACGAGAAAAATGGTACCTCACTTGTGCGGGTCGGCATAGTGGCCGCGACAGGAAACGGCGCAAAACGCAACGTGGTCACACCTCAATTTTGCAGTGAAAAATGACCCTTTTTTGGCAAAGTGACGAGCTGTAGTTTTTGAACCCTAGCCCTGCCGGGACTTAGGGAAACCTAGCAAACCTATACATTTTTGAAAACTAGACACCCAGGGGAATCCAGGATGGGGTGACTTGACTGCCTCCCACCATGGTCTGTTACCCAGAATCCCTTGCAAACATAAAAAATTGACAAAAAAAACAAATTTTCCCCACATTTCTGTGATGGAAAGTTGTGGAATCTGCGTGGATCCACAAATTTCCACCCACCCCGCGTTCCCCAAAGTCCTACGAGAAAAATGGTACCTCACTTGTGCGGGTCGGCCTAGTGCCCGCGACAGGAAACGGCGCAAAACGCGATGTGGTCACACCTCAATTTTGCAGTGAAAAATGACCCTTTTTTGGCAAAGTGACGAGCTGTAGGTTTTGAACCCTAGCCCTGCCGGCACCTAGGGAAACCTAGGAAACCTATACATTTTTGAAAACTAGACACGCAGGGGAATCCAAGATGGGGTGACTTGACTGCCTCCCACCATGGTCTGTTACCCAGAATTCCTTGCAAACGTAAAAAATTGACAAAAAAAACACATTTTCCCCACATTTCTGTGATGGAAAGTTCTGCAATCTGCGTGGATCCACAAATTTCCACCCACCCCGTGTTCCCCAAAGTCCTACGAGAAAAATGGTACCTCACTTGTGCGGGTCGGCATAGTGCCCGCGACAGGAAACGGCGCAAAACGCAACGTGGTCACACCTCAATTTTGCAGTGAAAAAATTACCCCTTTTTGGCAAAGTGACTAGCTGTAGTTTTTGAACCCTAGCCCTGCCGGCACCTAGGGAAACCTAGCAAACCTATACATTTTTGAAAACTAGACACCCAGGGGAATCCAGGATGGGGTGACTTGACTGCCTCCCACCATGGTCTGTTACCCAGAATCCCTTGCAAACGTAAACAATTGACAAAAAAAACACATTTTCCCCACATTTCTGTGTTGGAAAGTTCTGGAATCTGCGTGGATCCACAAATTTCCACCCACCCCACGTTCCCCAAAGTCCTACGAGAAAAATGGTACCTCACTTGTGCGGGTCGGCCTCGTGCCCGCGACAGGAAACGGCGCAAAACGCAACGTGGTCACACCTCAATTTTGCAGTGAAAAATGACCCTTTTTTGGCAAAGTGACGAGCTGTAGTTTTTTAACCCTAGCCCTGCCGGCACCTAGGGAAACCTAGCAAACCTATACATTTTTGAAACCTAGACACCCAGGGGAATCCAGGATGGGGTGACTTGACTGCCTCCCACCATGGTCTGTTACCCATAATCCCTTGCAAACGTAAAAATTGACAAAAAAAACACATTTTCCCCACATTTCTGTGATGGAAAGTTCTGGAATCTGCGTGGATCTACAAATTTCCACCCACCCCGCGTTCCCCAAAGTCCTACGAGAAAAATGGTACCTCACTTGTGCGGGTCGGCATAGTGCCCGCGACAGGAAACGGCGCAAAACGCAACGTGGTCACACCTCAATTTTGCAGTGAAAAATGACCCTTTTTTGGCAAAGTGACGAGCTGTAGTTTTTGAACCCTAGCCCTGCCGGCACCTAGGGAAACCTAGCAAACCTATACATTTTTGAAAACTAGACACCCAGGGGAATCCAGGATGGGGTGACTTGACTGCCTCCCACCATGGTCTGTTACCCAGAATCCCTTGCAAACGTAAATAATTGACAAAAAAAACACATTTTCCCCACATTTCTGTGATGGAAAGTTCTGGAATCTGCGTGGATCCACAAATTTCCACCCACCCCGCGTTCCCCAATGTCCTACGAGAAAAATGGTACCTCACTTGTGCGGGTCGGCATAGTGCCCGCGACAGGAAACGGCACAAAACGCAACGTGGTCACACCTCAATTTTGCAGTGAAAAATGACCCTTTTTTGGCAAAGTGACAAGCTGTAGTTTTTGAACCCTAGCCCTGCCGGCACCTAGGGAAACCTAGCAAACCTATACATTTTTTAAAACTAGACACCCAGGGGAATCCAGGATGGGGTGACTTGACTGCCTCCCACCATGGTCTGTTACCCAGAATCCCTTGCAAACGTAAACAATTGACAAAAAAAACACATTTTCCCCACATTTCTGTGTTGGAAAGTTCTGGAATCTGCGTGGATCCACAAATTTCCACCCACCCCACGTTCCCCAAAGTCCTACGAGAAAAATGGTACCTCACTTGTGCGGGTCGGCCTCGTGCCCGCGACAGGAAACGGCGCAAAACGCAACGTGGTCACACCTCAATTTTGCAGTGAAAAATGACCCTTTTTTGGCAAAGTGACGAGCTGTAGTTTTTTAACCCTAGCCCTGCCGGCACCTAGGGAAACCTAGCAAACCTATACATTTTTGAAACCTAGACACCCAGGGGAATCCAGGATGGGGTGACTTGACTGCCTCCCACCATGGTCTGTTACCCATAATCCCTTGCAAACGTAAAAATTGACAAAAAAAACACATTTTCCCCACATTTCTGTGATGGAAAGTTCTGGAATCTGCGTGGATCTACAAATTTCCACCCACCCCGCGTTCCCCAAAGTCCTACGAGAAAAATGGTACCTCACTTGTGCGGGTCGGCATAGTGCCCGCGACAGGAAACGGCGCAAAACGCAACGTGGTCACACCTCAATTTTGCAGTGAAAAATGACCCTTTTTTGGCAAAGTGACGAGCTGTAGTTTTTGAACCCTAGCCCTGCCGGCACCTAGGGAAACCTAGCAAACCTATACATTTTTGAAAACTAGACACCCAGGGGAATCCAGGATGGGGTGACTTGACTGCCTCCCACCATGGTCTGTTACCCAGAATCCCTTGCAAACGTAAATAATTGACAAAAAAAACACATTTTCCCCACATTTCTGTGATGGAAAGTTCTGGAATCTGCGTGGATCCACAAATTTCCACCCACCCCGCGTTCCCCAATGTCCTACGAGAAAAATGGTACCTCACTTGTGCGGGTCGGCATAGTGCCCGCGACAGGAAACGGCACAAAACGCAACGTGGTCACACCTCAATTTTGCAGTGAAAAATGACCCTTTTTTGGCAAAGTGACAAGCTGTAGTTTTTGAACCCTAGCCCTGCCGGCACCTAGGGAAACCTAGCAAACCTATACATTTTTTAAAACTAGACACCCAGGGGAATCCAGGATGGGGTGACTTGACTGCCTCCCACCATGGTTTGTTACCCAGAATCCCTTGCAAACGTAATAAATTGACAAAAAAAACACATTTTCCCCACATTTCTGTGATGGAAAGTTCTGGAATCTGCGTGGATCCACAAATTTCCACCCACCCCGCGTTCCCCAAAGTCCTACGAGAAAAATGGTATCTCACTTGTGCGGGTCGGCCTAGTGCCCGCGACAGGAAACGGCGCAAAACGCGACGTGGTCACACCTCAATTTTGCAATGAAAAATGACCCTTTTTTGGTAAAGTGACGAGCTGTAGTTTTTGAACCCTAGCCCTGCCGGCACCTAGGGAAACCTAGCAAACCTATACATTTTTGAAAACTAGACACCCAGGGGAATCCAGGATGGGGTGACTTGACTGCCTCCCACCATGGTCTGATACCCAGAATCCCTTGCAAACGTAAAAAATTGACAAAAAAAACACATTTTCCCCACATTTCTGTGATGGAAAGTTCTGGAATCTGCGTGGATCCACAAATTTCCACCCACCCCGCGTTCCCCAAAGTCCTACGAGAAAAATGGTACCTCACTTGTGGGGGTCGGCCTAGTGCCCGCGACAGGAAACGGCGCAAAACGCGACGTGGTCACACCTCAATTTTGCAGTGAAAAATGACCCTTTTTTGGCAAAGTGACGAGCTGTAGTTTTTAACCCTAGCCCTGCCGGCACCTAGGGAAACCTAGCAAACCTATACATTTTTGAAACCTAGACACCCAGGGGAATCCAGGATGGGGTGACTTGACTGCCTCCCACCATGGTCTGTTACCCAGAATCCCTTGCAAACGTAAAAAATTGACAAAAAAAACACATTTTCCCCACATTTCTGTGATGGAAAGTTCTGGAATCTGCGTGGATCTAAAAATTTCCACCCACCCCGCGTTCCCCAAAGTCCTACGAGAAAAATGGTACCTCACTTGTGCGGGTCGGCATAGTGCCCGCGACAGGAAACGGCGCAAAACGCAACGTGGTCACACCTCAATTTTGCAGTGAAAAATGACCCTTTTTTGGCAAAGTGACGAGCTGTAGTTTTTGAACCTTAGCCCTGCCGGCACCTAGGGAAACCTAGCAAACCTATACATTTTTGAAAACTAGACACCCAGGGGAATCCAGGATGGGGTGACTTGACTGCCTCCCACCATGGTCTGATACCCAGAATCCCTTGCAAACGTAAAAAATTGACAAAAAAAACACATTTTCCCCACATTTCTGTGATGGAAAGTTCTGGAACCTGCGGGGATCCACAAATTTCCACCCACCCCGCGTCCCCCAAAGTCCTACGAGAAAAATGGTACCTCAAATGTGGGGGTCGGCCTAGTGCCCGCGACAGGAAACGGCGCAAAACGCGACGTGGTCACACCTCAATTTTGCAGTGAAAAATGACCCTTTTTTGGCAAAGTGACTAGCTGTAGTTTTTTAACCCTAGCCCTGCCGGCACCTAGGGAAACCTAGCAAACCTATACATTTTTGTAAACTAAACACCCAGGGGAATCCAGGATGGGGTGACTTGACTGCCTCCCACCATGGTCTGTTACCCAGAATCCCTTGCAAACGTAAAAAATTGACAAAAAAAACACATTTTCCCCACATTTCTGTGATGGAAAGTTCTGGAATCTACGTGGATCCACAAATTTCCACCCACCCCGCGTTCCCCAATGTCCTACAAGAAAAATGGTACCTCACTTGTGCGGGTCGGCATAGTGCCCGCGACAGGAAACGGCACAAAACGCAACGTGGTCACACCTCAATTTTGCAGTGAAAAATGACCCTTTTTTGGCAAAGTGACAAGCTGTAGTTTTTGAACCCTAGCCCTGCCGGCACCTAGGGAAACCTAGCAAACCTATACATTTTTGAAAACTAGACACCCAGGGGAATCCAGGATGGGGTGACTTGACTGCCTCCCACCATGGTCTGTTACCCAGAATCCCTTGCAAACGTAATAAATTGACAAAAAAAACACATTTTCCCCACATTTCTGTGATGGAAAGTTCTGGAATCTGCGTGGATCCACAAATTTCCACCCACCCCGCGTTCCCCAAAGTCCTACGAGAAAAATGGTACCTCACTTGTGCGGGTCGGCCTAGTGCCCGCGACAGGAAACGGCGCAAAACGCGACGTGGTCACACCTCAATTTTGCAGTGAAAAATGACCCTTTTTTGGCAAAGTGACGAGCTGTAGTTTTTGAACCCTAGCCCTGCCGGCACCTAGGGAAACCTAGCAAACCTATACATTTTTGAAAACTAGACACCCAGGGGAATCCAGGATGGGGTGACTTGACTGCCTCCCACCATGGTCTGTTACCCAGAATCCCTTGCAAACGTAAAAAATTGACAAACAAAACATATTTTCCCCACATTTCTGTGATGGAAAGTTCTGGAATCTGTGTGGATCCACAAATTTCCACCCACCCCGCGTTCCCCAAAGTCCTGCGAAAAAATGGTACCTCACTTGTGCGGGTCGGCATAGTGCCCGCGACAGGAAACGGCGCAAAACGCAACGTGGTCACACCTCAATTTTGCAGTGAAAAATGACCCTTTTTTGGCAAAGTGACTAGCTGTAGTTTTTTAACCCTAGCCCTGCCGGCACCTAGGGAAACCTAGCAAACCTATACATTTTTGAAAACTAGACACCCAGGGGAATCCACGATGGGGTGACTTGACTGCCTCCCACCATGGTCTGTTACCCAGAATCCCTTGCAAACGTAAAACATTGACAAAATAAACACATTTTCCCCACATTTCTGTGATGGAAAGTTCTGGAATCTGCGTGGATCCACAAATTTCCACCCACCCCGCGTTCCCCAAAGTCCTACAAGAAAAATGGTACCTCACTTGTGCGGGTCGGCCTAGTGCCCGCGACAGGAAACGGCGCAAAACGCGACGTGGTCACACCTCAATTTTGCAGTGAAAAATGAGCCTTTTTTGGTAAAGTGACTAGCTGTAGTTTTTTAACCCTAGCCCTGCCGGCACCTAGGGAAACCTAGCAAACCTATACATTTTTGTAAACTAGACACCCAGGGGAATCGAGGATGGGGTGACTTGACTGCCTCCCACCATGGTCTGTTACCCAGAATCCCTTTGCAAACGTAAAAAATTGACAAAAAAAATACATTTTCCCCACATTTCTGTGATGGAAAGTTCTGGAATCTGCGTGGATCTACAAATTTCCACCCACCCCGCGTTCCCCAAAGTCCTACGAGAAAAATGGTACCTCACTTGTGCGGGTCGGCATAGTGCCCGCGACAGGAAACGGCGCAAAACGCAACGTGGTCACACCTCAATTTTGCAGTGAAAAATGACCCTTTTTTGGCAAAGTGACGAGCTGTAGTTTTTGAACCCTAGCCCTGCCGGCACCTAGGGAAACCTAGCAAACCTATACATTTTTGAAAACTAGACACCCAGGGGAATCCAGGATGGGGTGACTTGACTGCCTCCCACCATGGTCTGATACCCAGAATCTCTTGCAAACGTAAAAAATTGACAAAAAAAACACATTTTCCCCACATTTCTGTGATGGAAAGTTCTGGAATCTGCGTGGATCCACAAATTTCCACCCACCCCGCGTTCCCCAAAGTCCTACGAGAAAAATGGTACCTCACTTGTGGGGGTCGGCCTAGTGCCCGCGACAGGAAACGGCGCAAAACGCAACGTGGTCACACCTCAATTTTGCAGTGAAAAATGACCCTTTTTTGGCAAAGTGACTAGCTGTAGTTTTTGAACCCTAGCCCTGCCGGCACCTAGGGAAACCTAGCAAACCTATACATTTTTGTAAACTAGACACCCAGGGGAATCCAGGATGGGGTGACTTGACTGCCTCCCACCATGGTCTGTTACCCAGAATCCCTTGCAAACGTAAAAAATTGACAAAAAAAACACATTTTCCACATATTTCTGTGATGGAAAGTTCTGGAATCTGCGTGGATCCACAAATTTCCACCCACCCCGCGTTCCCCAAAGTCCTACGAGAAAAATGGTACCTTACTTGTGGGGGTCGGCCTAGTGCCCGCGACAGGAAACGGCGCAAAACGCGACGTGGTCACACCTCAATTTTGCAGTGAAAAATGACCCTTTTTTGGCAAAGTGACTAGCTGTAGTTTTTGAACCCTAGCCCTGCCGGCTCCTAGGGAAACCTAGCAAACCTATACATTTTTGAAAACAAGACACCCAGGGGAATCCAGGATGGGGTGACTTGACAGCCTCCCACCATGGTCTGTTACCCAGAATCCCTTGCAAACGTAAAAAATTGACAAAAAAAACACATTTTCCCCATATTTCTGTGATGGAAAGTTCTGGAATCTGCGTGGATCCACAATTTTCCACCCACCCCGCGTTCCCCAATGTCCTACGAGAAAAATGGTACCTCACTTGTGCGGGTCGGCATAGTGCCCGCGACTGGAAACGGCGCAAAACGCAACGTGGTCACACCTCAATTTTGCAGTGAAAAATGACCCTTTTTTGGCAAAGTGACGAGCTGTAGTTTTTTAACCCTAGCCCTGCCGGCACCTAGGGAAACCTAGCAAACCTATACATTTTTGAAAACTAGACACCCAGGGGAATCCAGGATGGGGTGATTTGACTGCCTCCCACCATGGTTTGTTACCCAGAATCCCTTGCAAACGTAAAAAATTGACAAAAAAACATATTTTCCCCACATTTCTGTGATGGAAAGTTCTGGAATCTGCGTGGATCCACAATTTTCCACCCACCCCGCGTTCCCCAATGTCCTACGAGAAAAATGGTACCTCACTTGTGGGGGTCGGCCTAGTGCCCGCGACAGGAAACGGCGTAAAACGCAACGTGGTCACACCTCAATTTTGCAGTGAAAAATGACCCTTTTTTGGCAAAGTGACTAGCTGTAGTTTTTTAACCCTAGCCCTGCCGGCACCTAGGGAAACCTAGCAAACCTATACATTTTTGAAAACTAGACACCCAGGGGAATCCACGATGGGGTGACTTGACTGCCTCCCACCATGGTCTGTTACCCAGAATCCCTTGCAAACGTAAAACATTGACAAAATAAACACATTTTCCCCACATTTCTGTGATGGAAAGTTCTGGAATCTGCGTGGATCCACAAATTTCCACCCACCCCGCATTCCCCAAAGTCCTACAAGAAAAATGGTACCTCACTTGTGGGGGTCGGCCTAGTGCCCGCGACAGGAAACGGCGCAAAACGCGACGTGGTCACACCTCAATTTTGCAGTGAGAAATGACCCTTTTTTGGCAAAGTGACGAGCTGTAGTTTTTTAACCCTAGCCCTGCCGGCACCTAGGGAAACCTAGCAAACCTATACATTTTTGAAAACTAAACACCCAGGGGAATCCAGGATGGGGTGATTTGACTGCCTCCCACCATGGTTTGTTACCCAGAATCCCTTGCAAACATAAAAAATTGACAAAAAAAACATATTTTCCCCACATTTCTGTGATGGAAAGTTCTGGAATCTGTGTGGATCCACAAATTTCCACCCACCCCGCGTTCCCCAAAGTCCTGCGAAAAAATGGTACCTCACTTGTGCGGGTCGGCATAGTGCCCGCGACAGGAAACGGCGCAAAACGCAACGTGGTCACACCTCAATTTTGCAGTGAAAAATGACCCTTTTTTGGCAAAGTGACTAGCTGTAGTTTTTTAACCCTAGCCCTGCCGGCACCTAGGGAAACCTAGCAAACCTATACACTTTTGAAAACTAGACACCCAGGGGAATCCACGATGGGGTGACTTGACTGCCTCCCACCATGGTCTGTTACCCAGAATCCCTTGCAAACGTAAAACATTGACAAAATAAACACATTTTCCCCACATTTCTGTGATGGAAAGTTCTGGAATCTGCGTGGATCCACAAATTTCCACCCACCCCGCGTTCCCCAAAGTCCTACAAGAAAAATGGTACCTCACTTGTGCGGGTCGGCCTAGTGCCCGCGACAGGAAACGGCGCAAAACGCGACGTGGTCACACCTCAATTTTGCAGTGAAAAATGAGCCTTTTTTGGTAAAGTGACTAGCTGTAGTTTTTGAACCCTAGCCCTGCCGGCACCTAGGGAAACCTAGCAAACCTATACATTTTTGTAAACTAGACACCCAGGGGAATCCAGGATGGGGTGACTTGACTGCCTCCCACCATGGTCTGTTACCCAGAATCCCTTTGCAAACGTAAAAAATTGACAAACAAAATACATTTTCCCCACATTTCTGTGATGGAAAGTTCTGGAATCTGCGTGGATCCACAAATTTCCACCCACCCCGCGTTCCCCAAAGTCCTACGAGAAAAATGGTACCTCACTTGTGCGGGTCGGCATAGTGCCCGCGACAGGAAACGGCGCAAAACGCAACGTGGTCACACCTCAATTTTGCAGTGAAAAATGACCCTTTTTTGGCAAAGTGACGAGCTGTAGTTTTTGAACCCTAGCCCTGCCGGCACCTAGGGAAACCTAGCAAACCTATACATTTTTGAAAACTAGACACCCAGGGGAATCCAGGATGGGGTGACTTGACTGCCTCCCACCATGGTCTGATACCCAGAATCTCTTGCAAACGTAAAAAATTGACAAAAAAAACACATTTTCCCCACATTTCTGTGATGGAAAGTTCTGGAATCTGCGTGGATCCCCAAATTTCCACCCACCCCGCGTTCCCCAAAGTCCTACGAGAAAAATGGTACCTCACTTGCGGGGGTCGGCCTAGTGCCCGCGACAGGAAACGGCGCAAAACGCGACGTGGTCACACCTCAATTTTGCAGTGAAAAATGACCCTTTTTTGGCAAAGTGACTAGCTGTAGTTTTTGAACCCTAGCCCTGCCGGCACCTAGGGAAACCTAGTAAACCTATACATTTTTGTAAACTAGACACCCAGGGGAATCCAGGATGGGGTGACTTGACTGCCTCCCACCATGGTCTGTTACCCAGAATCCCTTGCAAACGTAAAAAATTGACAAAAAAAACATATTTTCCACATATTTCTGTGATGGAAAGTTCTGGAATCTGCGTGGATCCACAAATTTCCACCCACCCCGCGTTCCCCAAAGTCCTACGAGAAAAATGGCACCTCACTTGTGCGGGTCGGCATAGTGCCCGCGACAGGAAACGG